>NW_027624348.1:0-8367 GCF_034508935.2 Berghia stephanieae | reverse complement strand
TGCCGTTTTTGATTTTAAAGGGCCCTCAATCAAAAAAAAGATGAAAAACTTTGAGGATGGATCGTACCGGGGGTAGGTGAGAAGGAAGAAAAAAAATTTATAAAAACTCTTCAAATAACAGTGAATTCACAGTTGAAAAAATGATTCAAAAATTTGAGGATGGTAAGTGGGGGCCCCTATGTGGGTCTTGTGGTATGAACTCGCTTTGGATAGATGGGAAGGTCCGGGGTTTTCGAGCCTCGCCTGGGCGCCATAGGTTTGAGCCCTTGGGAAAAAAAGGTTTTATCACATTCTTCCCCGTACTCGGTGTAAAATGGTACCGCCCGTTAACATGTTGTCTTTGTCAAAAAAATTGTAATATCCCCTAACAGGCGGCATGCCCGCCCTACATGTTAAATGTGCTGTTGACCGGGGGACTCCTTGTAAAGCGCTTTGGGGCATTTAATGGATATTGCGCTATTATAAAGCTAAATTTTTTTATTATTTAAGACCCAAAAAAAAAAAACAAAAGTAAACCAAATCATTCCAAAAATTTTTACTGTTGGGGGGAGAGTGTCGTCTACATCGGAAATCGTGGCAGAAGCCCCTGTTTGGTTTTTGACAGCCATTTTAGAAGGGGCAATGTCGGCCTGCGTGAACCGTGCAGTTCTCCATCACACTTGGATGGGTTGGGTGGGGTGGGGGGGAGGGAAGGGAAGCGGGGGTTTGATGTATTTTATTATATATATTATATATATATATAATATAAATTATTAAAATATATATATATTATATTTTTTATATTATATTTAGTGAGGAACTCATTATTTGTTAACAAAACTTTGGTTTTTTTTGTTTTAATAAAAAAAAAGGGAAACCTAAAAAATCCACAGTATTTGTTTTTGTTTAATAAATGAAGCTTACATTTCAATACATATCATTTCCTTTTTTTTTTTTTTTTTTAACAAAAAATTTGCACACTACACATGTTGGGGACCGGACGCCATGTTTGGTTAGCTGGCAACCAGTCATCTATGGAGGGAAAATTTTTGGCCCTGTTTTTAAATTCTCCAATTTTTTCCATCACATTTTGGGGATGGGTTGGAATGGTGGGAGGGTAAGGGATGGTAGATAGAATCTATTAAAAAAAACATTGAACAACACATGAGAACGATGGAGTACATGGTGGAAACATTTGATGATTAAGGCACAATGATGATGATGATGATGATGATGATGATGATGATGATGATAAATGATCATGATCATGATGATGATGATGATGATGATGATGATGATGATAACAATGACAATGTTGAAAGGGGATTGTGCAATCAGTTGATGATTAAAGACACAACTATGATGACAATGATGACGACGATGACAATGTGATGATGATGATAATGATTAATAACAAAAAAAAACAATGAAAATTTTTTTAATGGGGATTGTGCAATCCCTTGTACACGATCTATGTCTACTAAAAGGGAGACGCACACATTTAGCGACTGAATGACTTACCAGTTTGACGTTTTTAGAGCAGAGTTATCCCACATTGCAACAAAAACTCCTGGGCCAGTCGTGACACAGATTTCTCTACAACAACCACATTGGGGGGATACGCATCATCTTCATCACACAGTTACGCATGAACTCTCTCTCCTGAAAGTTGACAAGAGTTTGAGGTCAAGCATTCATTTTAGGCCACTGGCCATTAACCATAATATCATCTCTCTGGACAAACTATTCCAATAATAATAATAAAAATAAAAATAATAATAATAATAATAATAATAATAAAAAATAATAATAATAAATAATAATAATAAATAATAATAATAATAATGAAAATAATAACAATAAATAATAATAATAATAATAATAATAATAATAATAATAATAAAAATAATAATAATAAATAATAATAATAATGACGATGATGATGATTTTATGATGATGATGATGGGAAAACATTGATGATGAGGATGATGATTATGATCAAAAGATGACAATGACGATAGCATCACAAAGTACTTTGTACCAGATCTAACTAATCACACTAACCAATCACTGCTGGATGGACGGGGGGGAAGAAAGCAGAAAAATTCTAACTGCAAAATAGATTAATACAGGTCCCTTCACTTGTGAGGCAAGGGCTCTAGCAACTGAGTTATCAAGACAACCAATGTTGATATATTAGGGGATATAAGACAAAAAAAATTATAAATCCCCCTTTCAACCCAGGAGGGAAGTCGACAACTCTAATTCATTGCCCCATGATTCTGCGGTTTGACTAATTGTTTGGTTTTTGTGGGGGTTTTTTTTTATTTTTATTTTTTTTTGGGGGGGGGGGGGGGGGGGGGGGGGGTTAATAACCTGAAAGTACTAATACAGCCCAAAGGAAGCAATGAAAAACCACTCTCTATGCAGATTTTAGGGGCACAATGGAGACTTTTCGGCACTTACTGGAAGAGACAATGATAAACCGGGCCAAATAAATCCAATGAAAAACATTTTTCACAACACATGGACAGGATAAATACAAAGGGAGGTCAACCAATGGCAATCTGAAATTTACTGAAGAGGGCTCCTCAAACATTTCAAACTCAATTACCAAACAAAGGAAAAACCCTTTAAACCCGTCCCTAAGAAATTTGGCAGAAGACTGTGAAAAAGTGGAGACTTACACAGCAAATCAAAGAAGCAGCTGAGGCAACCCAGCCGGATGTTAGGAAGCGAAAAAGGCTATGAGTCAAGTAAGTAAAAACATACCTGTGTATCTGGGCCCCAAGGAAGAGAACTTCTGCTCCACCCTCTGGAATTCGATGGTTTGCCCCTGTGTAGCGGGGATGAGAGGGTTGGTGATTCGAGTCTTCATCTTCTTGTGTGCGATGTTCTTGGTGAAGATGACGCCGTGGGGTCAGATTGGTATCACTCTTCAAGCCACCTGGTACCTGGTGAGAAAAAAAAAATGTTTGTCTGATTTTTAATATACAGTTTTTGACCTTTTAAATTGGATTTTCGAACCGAAGAAATAGCCCCCGACTTGGGGGATTATCTCCGAGGTTACGAAATACTCAATATTGGTCCAGAAAGGGGATTATAAACATCCCCAGTTGTAAAATTTTTCATATATCAAATCATTGTTAATGTCAATAAATATGAAAAACATCAGACGGAGTAAATATGATTTTCAAGTAAAGTCGAGATAAGAAGTAGATTTTAATTTAATTTAAGTGTCAAACAACAAAAAACGTTACACTGTTGCGTATTACTCCCTTTGTTTGTATTATTCAATGACGTAAAAAATTATGGTGACCCAATCCAACACAAGTTCAGTTCCGTGCAAGGTAAAGGTTAGCGGTCAATATGCTTATTTCTTACTGGTTTATTTACAAGACTAAGAGTAGGGGGGTGTTATTTTTTAATGTGGGTTTTGTGGGTTTATTTGGGTTTAACACATTTAGGTCATTTCCACCCCAATTTAAAAGGAATATTGGGTCGTCAAAAAAACCCTTTGACCTACAATTAAAAAAAACTCTAGAAAAAAAAATAAGCCAAAGGGGGGGGGGGGGGGGGGGGGGGGGGGTTTCAAATAGTGAACAGTCGTAGATTCCAAGAGCAATCTATCAATTTTGCTTTATTGGAGATCACCTTTTAGGCCCAATCAAGACACAAGTTGGGATCCCACAACGAGGAAAAACACTCAAAGGCTTTACAAATTATTTAATCAAAAAAAAAAAAACACTTAAACCCAAAACAATATAGACAAATGAGTTTCAAGGAAAAAAAAATATCATCTCCCAAAAACTAGTCACTATGCAAACTGTTTCCCTCTCACTCTCAGACACAAGGACTCTGACCAGAGCCAGGACAAAAATAATTGATGATTGTGATGATGACCGATGATGATGATGATAATGATGATGATGTTTGATGACGACGATGATGACGATGACAACGATCCTGTGATGATTTTAAAAAAGATGATGATGACAATGATTAGAGGGGGACGTCAAGCTAGTCCTACCTTTTTGATGTGTACGTATTCCTAATATCCATTTTCATCTCCCTCTAGTCGAATATCTGTCTAACAAAGTGGCTGACTGGCAAAAAAAAAAATGACAAACAAAATTGTAAACTGAATGTTTTCTTTTAAACAAAATTAGCAAGACTAAATTATACTAATGTTTCAACTATGTCGTTTTGTGGTATGACACCCGCCTTTGAATTGGAAAATCTGAGTTCGAGTCCCAAATTTGGGCGGTGCAAAAAGTTTTGAGTCCATGAAAAGGCACTTTATTCAATTCTCTCACCGTTCTCAGGTTTAAAATGAGTTTGGCTGTTAATAGAGTTGTCACTGTCGCAAAAATTGTAATATCGCCTAGAGTTGTGTCATGTCTCATCCTACGTGTTAAAATGTTGCTGTTGGCTAGGGGCCCTTTGTTAAAATGCTTTGAGCACATTTTAAAGGGGTATTGCTCTTTATAAATTCTCTCTTTTTTTTCTGAAACGTCTAAATTCTCTTTATCTATCATCTGTGTCAACATGAGAGTCTGCTCTGTCAAATTTGTGTCATTTTTTAAATTTTATATACCAGACTTTAAAACCACGTAACCATTTGAAAAAGATTTATCAAATTTTCCCACCATATTTTCCCCACGGGCCCAACCATTAAAAATTTCAAAAATTTAACATTCGTTGAATTTATGGTGGACTATTCAAGCTTAGTAGAGGGGAGGAAACTCCTGAAATTCCAATGTCGTTCATCTATTGGGGTACTCCGATTCTCATGTAGGTGAAGGTTATTCTAATTACCTTAATAAACTATTCCATATTAATTTCATTCCCCCCCCTTTTTTTTTTTGTCAAAAATCCTGACCTTTTTACATTTTCCCTATTTAACCCTCTCCTTACACCTACAGCAAAACCGTCACATTTGTTACGACACAATTTTCATTTTTAAAATTCAGATTTATTTTGTACATCACAAATTTTGAAGAATGATCTTGTTTAATAAATAAGAACACAAATTGTTTTGTAGAGAACTTGTTTTAGTTTTAAAAAATCAATTTTTTTTGTGGGGTAAGCCTGCCATTTTGGGAAAATACTGGGAAAAAGATCGGTAAGGAAAAAGTTAAATCAAAAATTCCCATTATCATGTGGTTGGCCCTCAAACGGTATTAAAATATGAGAATCATACTGGTTGGCAATAGTCTTAGGCAGTCTCGATCAGTTTGGTTTCACGAAATCGAGACCACTTCCCAGTGGCACCGTGGTTCTCGAAACTAAAGAGAGATAATAAAAACAAAAAGTCAACACGGGCAACTCGCCCTTTTTTTAAAAATCTGTTTCTGGAACCGTTGAAAACAACGCAAACATTTGGAAATGGGGGGTAGGATCATCGGGCCTTGACGTCCAGCAAAATTGGCGTGTCTCATGTTCATATCTCTCATGTCATGAGACAAGCTATTTCAAAAGGTAGTACCTATTGGCTGTAATCAAAGTTAGGCAGTATATTAATTACTATTAGCCCATGCCACCGCCTGCCTCGGTTTCGAGTTTCGACCCGAACGATGTTCGGTTTCCAAATCATATTTTGAAACCTGGTCTCGAGAAACTAAACCCGAAAACGGCCCAAGGGTTTGCACCCCCTTGTTGGCAAGCCTGTCATACTGTGTGATGCAGGAAAGCAATGACTGACTCCCAGCTAAGAGGAGACCATTTTGACTCAACTTTTGTACTGATGAGGGACTGCCAGTGGTAGAAAGGGCCTTTCCTGTTAAGGAGAAGGAAGAGAATGGGGAAGGGGGGGGGGGGGGGGAGGGGGAGGAAGAGGGATGAGGATTATTTTTCAATTCCATTTATTTATTTTAAGGCTTTTGGCAATTATTTACAAAAATTTTAAAAGTGCTGTGCGTGTATTGTTATTTAATACTTGCATAAGTATAGCGCCCAGAGCATGGCCTAGTCAAAAGTTGAGCTATATAAATGCTTTTTATTATTATTAGTTTTAAATTGACAAATGACAAAACACAAACATATAGTAGCAAGATGACAAGTGACACATCAACAACCACAACCCCAAAACAGCCCATACTTGAGTCGTGTGTAGGCCAACTTTTCCCATTCTCCTCCTGAGCTGCTTTACAATCCATCAATCATGAGGCCCACACATAAACAGGAAATCCACAACACAATCACACAATCACACACACACACACACACAACACAACACACACAGCCATACTTGAGTCGTGTGTAGGCCCAAAACTTTTCCCCATTTCCCTCCTGAGCTGCTCCACAATCCGCCAACCATGAGGACAGGTGACAACATCAGAACTGGGCATGGGGGCTTTCCCAAGGAACAAAGTACCTGGTTAAAATAATGAAGAAATATAAAAAAACCACAGATGTCACATCTAAGAACACCCAATAGAAAAAAAAACAAGCAATAATAAAAGCACATATAATAAAAGCACATACATAAAAAAAGATAATTAAGGATGTTCAAAATCATGACCAATCACTGAAATTTAGTAGTTAAAGAACTTTGCTAAGGAGTTTATCCAGTTTCTATAGCGTAAAACCCGTACAATAGCAATTGCTGCTACCCTTTGGAAACAGGTGATAGTCTGTCGCAAAGTACTTCTGACAGATCTTACAGACCCAGCTATTCAATCACTGCTTGTTGTGGACGGGGGGTCAGAACAAAATCTCGACTGCACCAGGACGATTCAATCCCTTTGCTTGTTTAAGCAAGTGCTCTACAAACTGAGCTATCGGAACACCAAACTATGCATATGTGCACTTAATTTTGCTCTGCCACTAGAAATTTAAAAAACTAAACCCAAAAAACAACAAACTTAAGCTTACACACAGTGTGGTTCAAAGCATTTTACAAGGGGTCTCAACGCCCACAGCAACATTGAACAAGTATGGGGAGACCCTGACGCTTATGAGGCATAATCCAATTTTACTTTAGACGAAAGAAATGCTATTATCTGTAAGATACTCATCTCACACCCGTATGGGGTGAGAGAATTTTGAGGGAAAAAAGCGTTTCACAAGAAATCAACTCTGCATTGTTTTGTGTGGGACTAGAAACCAGGGGCATAATGGTCCGAAGTTGAGTAAACTTACCAAAAGAGCACAAAAACATACAATAATGTATTTTTTTTATTATAAAAGTTTACTTTCCCAGATTTTTCTTCAACAGAGAAGACCTACAAAATTCCCCTGTCGTCAAATCTGGAAATTTAGGAATGTATTTATGTCTTTATTGTTTTTTTCAGTCCACGCCATAATCAGTCGGAAGGTGAAAAAATTTTGGGATTTGCATTTTTTTTTTTTTTTTTCATTTTCGAAAGAATATGCTCCCCAGAGCATTTTAATCTTTAGTTTGAAGTAAATCGGGTGATTTTTCATGAAGCTCTAGTCAGAGGTATGAGAAAGGTATCCCGCAACTTTTCTCAAATTCCCCTTACTTTTTCAACTTGACTAGCTGTAAAGAAATATTTAGAAGTGAAATTAAGTTTTGGTATTTCCGAAGATGTACCAAAAAGGGTTGATTTAATCATGACAAGATCTCATTTTTGATAAAATTGACCTCCAACCAAACTTGGCAATATCTCAGTTCAAACCTTTTCACCATCGGAAATGATTATTTTATTCATTTAACATATAGTAGACCAGCTCACCCTTTTAGAAAGTCATCTCCTAAGACCATGAACAGATGAGTCCTGTCTAGGTAAAGGTTCCCCTGTCAGGTCCCTGGACATCAGAGTGGACATGGGTAGTTGGAAGAAAAAAAGAGACAAATTGAGTATTATACATTTCCCTTTTAAGCCCAAAATGCACTATGAATAAATCGCTTCATTGAATCAAGATAATGTGATTACATTTTTTGTCGACTGGCACAAGTTATTTCCTATCAGCATCGAATTGTGTGGGTTAAACATTTGATAGGTGACAATATTTTTTATCAACCCAAGGTTTCCTGGATAGCTTTTCATTTTTCCAATCAGGCCCAAAATAAAGAAAAAAAAGATCATTTTTTGGGGTTCTTCAAAATAAATGAGGGTCACCATAGCCCGTTAGTAGGATATTCAAATTACAAGCAAAGGGACACAGATCAATATCGGGTGCAGTCGAGATCTCTCTGATCTCCCTGTTCACTTGACAGTGATTGGGGTAGCTGGGGTCTCCTGTATATGGCTGAAAGTATTTTGCAATTTTGACGTTACAGAAAATGAGATAAACATCAGCTTTTTTCATCCACATGACTCTGAACTACAACTTCAAAATAAATAATTATCTTTGTATTCTTTGTTGTCAAACGCTAGAAAAAACAACCGATTGTCACCACATTAATCCACATATTTTGTC
>NW_027624347.1:0-8370 GCF_034508935.2 Berghia stephanieae | reverse complement strand
ATTTTTAAAATTTTTTAAATTATTATTATTATTATTATTTTGGGGGGTTTTTTTTTTTCTTCCTAAAATTGGGCTTTACTGCTGCGTTTTTTTGGGTTCACGCCCCTTTGGGTTTTTCTTTTTTGTTTAATAAACAAATCAAATAAAAATATAAAATAAAAAATGATTAAATTTGAATATTTTTTAGATTACAATAAATAAAATGAAACACCGGGCGTGGGTAGTACATGCCCAAAACTTGAACATTCTTTTCTTTATTAATTTTGTTCAACTTTGTTAGTATTTGTTAATATTTCAAAACCCCTAACATAACAAAAAACTTAAGTGGGGGTTGACATCACCCGATGGCTCAAAGGACTACTTTCTTTCTTCTTTTTTTTTTTTTTTAATCCTTGTTCTATCACGTTCTTATCACACATTGATCACGGGGGAATGACGGTTATATTAACTCATGGGTTTTTTGTAAAAATGAAATTAATTTAAACGCACAGTCAAAATATTTTTTTTTCTTTTTTTTAAATGTAAACTCCATTTTTTTAGAAAAGTTTTTTTTTAAAATAAAAATTTTTATCGGGGCACATTTCCCCTAGAAAACTTCCTTTAACCCTCTAGCCAGTATTCATAATTTTAATAGTCAGAGTAATTACATTAGACGTATGTTTTTTCTTTGAAAAGATGACAAACCTCCTGGGGGGGGTTTTCCCTTTATTATATTTTAAATTCGCCCCTCCAAACAACCCCCAAAACACACACCACAAAATATATAATATAAAAATAATATATAAAATATATTTGTGTTTTTGGTGTTGTGGTATACACACACACACTACGAAAATTTATTATCTATTATTTTTTATTTATTTATGCTTTAATGATTTTTTTGGGAAACTTGAGTAAGCGCGAGTTTATTCGTAAGCGTGTCCATTTAGTCGTGTGCTTGCATGTATTTGTTGCGTGCGAGTTGGTGTGTGTGTTTTTGGTTTGTGTGTTCGAGTCTGCAGTATCTCTGTGTGGATTTTGTTTGAGATAGGAGGGGGGGGGGGGGGGGGGGGGGGGGATGGGAGGGGAAGGGGAGAAGGAGGATGAAAAAAAGGGGGAGAAAATGGGGGGGAAGAAGGGGCAAGTCATACTTAGAAAACAGGAACAAAATATGGGGGTGGGGAGATGCTGTAGTGATTGAAATTTCCCGTGGTCTATTGGTCCATGGTAACATCGCTTTGGGTTGGGGGGTCCTGGGTTCGAACCGTCGGCATAGTTTGATCCTGGAAAAAGCTTTTTACATTTCAATCGTATCATGTTAAAATGAGTATTGTCCCTCAACAGCGTTTTCCGTCGAAAAAAACGTAATATCGTAATTGCGTGTGTCTCTTCTATATTACATTTGCGTTTGGGCAAGGGCTCTTTGAAAGCACTTTGAGCAGTTTTTTGTGGTATTGCCATAAAAAGCCAAGTTTTTTTGGGGGGGTTTTAATTTGAAAGAAAAAGGCATAAAACCATTTTATCAAAGGGGGAAAAAAGAAGAAATGCTTCAACGCGGGGGTAAACAGACATTACAATGAGTATATAAGATTGTTTTGATAGAAGGTAAATTTCAGACACCCCAAAATAGTCAATGACAGTGGGGGAAATCACTTTAAGGCCCATCCCGGGTAATTGCAATGTTATGATTTGTTTTCCTCTCTTCTCTCTTTTTTATAATTGGGGGGGGGGGGTTGGGGAGTCATCATAGTTTTTTGATATATAAAAATAACAAGTTTATGACAAATGACAAATGCCCAAAATAATGACAAGTTTTTTGGTTTTTAGGAAATTTAAAGGCCCCCTCAGGGGAACGGCCCTTTGCTTCTCCCCAAAAAGGGTATCGAGTTCGTTTAAACCCCCCTGAAACCGTTACCTTGACAATCAAATCGCACTAGCTCTTTTTCCCTGATTCCCTGACCCTTTATTCCACCTTTCCCCTTTGGAAAAAGACTCTAAAAAATTTTTCCCCCCTAGGGAACAAAAAAGGGTTTTTTTTTAAAAAAATTTTTTTTTTCTGTACTGCCGTACTAGAAAAAAAAAAAACAAACAAATATTTTTTAAAAAACCCCCAATTTTGTTTAAAAATAAAACCTAAAATCACCCATGGGATTTTCGAAAAGAAGAAATTTTAGTTTACAGGGAAATGAAAATCCCTGATTAAAAAATAAAAAGGGCAGATAAACTCACCAATTTTTCCCTTTTGTTGCATATTGAGGGGGAAGCTCATTACTCCACCTGAATGGTTGTTCTTATTAATGAAATTGGATTTTTTAAGTAAAAAATTTACAAAGCGAGTTAAAACACCACAAATAATTAATTACAAACTTCTTACATTGACACAATCATACAATCAGTAAATTTTTTGAAATATCTTTTTCTTTGTTAACACTTGTCGCTGGATTGTTTTTTGGGGTTTTTTTTTTTTTTTTTTTTTTTTTTTTTTTTTTTTTTTTTTTTTTTTTCTCATTGTTTGCTGTTTTTGTTGGGGCTGTTTGGGTTTTTTGTTTTTTTTTTTTTTTTTTTTTTTTTTTGTTTTTTTTTTGGGGGGGGGAGAGATAATTTAAATTTTTGTTTTCATTTTTATTTGTTTGTTGGATGCACACAAATTGTTATAACCAATTTAGCACAATCCGTGCAATAGGGAGGGTTTGACACTCGGGAAGATAAGGACTTTTCCCCCTTTTCGCGGTTTTCTGTATCAATTTGACCTCATTCGGGGGAAAGGGGACAACATGCGTAATAAGCAGTGAATTCTTATATAGAAAAGGACGAGTCGCCGACGAAATTTTAAAGTTCTACGGGGGCCCGGGCCCACGGGGCCGGACAATCATCGGGACAAATATATACAGTGCAATATGTTATCTTTGGGTTTTATTTTTCTATCAATTTGTATGTTTGTAGTCTCTATATAACTATATATCTATGTAAATTTTTCTACATGTATCCTATCTATTATCTTCTCTCTTCTTCTTCTTTCTATCTTCTCTCTCTCCTACCCCTTTTCTATCTATCTTCACCCCTTTTACTATCTTTTTCTATCCATCTTTTTAATCCTTTTTCCCCTATCTATCTATCTATTTTATCTATCTATCTATCTATCTATCTATCAAAATCATCAATTAAAAAAATTAAATCTATCTATTTTCCCTTATCTATCTATTTTTCCCCTATCTATTTTATCAATCTTTTATCTTCTTTATCTTTTTTCCCATTATCTATCATCTATCAATCTATCTATTTCAAATCTTACTATCAATCAACCCTATCTATCAAATTTTCTATCTACTATCTTTTCTATTATCATCTACCCTTATTTCTATCTAAAAAAATTTTATTTATTTTCTATCAAACCCTTATCTATTTATTTTATCTATCTTATCTTTAATTCAAATTAAAAATTCTACTTCTTATCCTATCTATCTCAAATTTTAATTCTATCAAATTTTATTTTCAAATTTTAAAATCAAATCTTTTTCTTTTCTATTTTATCTATCTATCTATCTATCTTTCTATTTTATCCATCCATCTATCTATCTTTTAAATCTATCTATTATCTATTATCTATTATCTATCTATCTTCTACCCTATCTATTATCTATCAAATCTATCAAATTATCTATTTTTCCCTTTCTATCTATTATCTATCTATCTATCTATTATCTATCTATCTATCTACCCTATCTATCTATCTATCTTTTCTATCTATCTATCTATCTATCTATCTATCTATTATCTATCTATTTTTATCTATCTTTTTCAAACTAATTATCTTTTCTACCCTATCTATCATCTATCTTTCTATCTATCTATTTTTTAAATCTATCTTTTAAATCTATCTATTTTATCTATTTTATCTATCTATTTTATTATCTTCTATTTATCTATCATTATCTATCTATTATCTATCTATTTTATCTATCTATCTATTATCTATCTACTTTTCTATTATCTATCTATCTATCTATCTTCTACTATTTATCTATCTATCTATCTTTTCTATCTACCCTATCTTTCTTTCTATCTATCTATCTATTATCTATTATCAATCTATCTTTTCTACCCTTTTCTATTACTATCTATCTATCTATCTATTATCTTTTCTATCTTCTATTTTCCCTATCTACCCTATCTTTTTCTATCTATTATCTATCTATCTATCTATCTATCTATCTATCTATCTATCTATCTATCTATCTTCAAATTCTATCTACTTTTAATCAATCTATCTCATTATCTATTATTTCCCTGTCTTTTGAATCTATATTTTTTCTTTATGTTTCCCCTTTTTCATCATTCACCCTCCTTTTCCTTCAAAAATACTTTCCTTTCCATTCCCTTTCCGACAAAATCAATCGATCTGCCTTCATATCTATGTTTATTTTTATTATGTATCTTCTCTCCGCTCTCTCTCTCTCTCTTTTCTCTCTTTTCTCTCTCCTCTTTTCTCTCCCCTCTCTCTCCTCTTTGATATTTATTTGTAGTTTTTATTCCCGTCTTTTTCAAACCCCAAATAATCCCCTCCCCCCTCTTTTTCCCCTCTCTCTCTCTCTCTTTTCCTCTCTCTCTCTCTCTCTCCCTCTTCTGTGTCCCCTCTTTTTTTGATATTTAATTTCGTACGTGTATTCACCGTCATATCAAATCAAATAATCCCCCTTTCCTCTCTCTCTTCTTCTCTCTCTCTCCCCTTCTCTCTCTCTTTTCTCTTTTCTCTCTCTCTTCTCCTCACCCCCCGACCCCCTCCAGGCTTTTCCCCGTCTTTTTTTCTCCCCTTTAAAATGGGGAGGGCAGACACACACACACACACAAACACACACAACACCAGGGGAGAGAGAGAGGAGAGAGAGAAAAGAGAGGAAGGGGAGGGGGAAGAGAGGGGGGAGGGAACCAAAATAGGAACTGGGGCCCAGAGAGATAGGTAGAGAACAAAAACTAAGTTCTGAAAAATGCCATTATTGACGTTCAGTTCCAGACACCAGCTATTTAGTATTTTGACCATTAATTACTCATGATAAGTCAATAAAAACCCAGTCATCCGCATATTCAAGTCAAGAGGAGGTGAGAGGTTTGGGAGAAGAGGAGGGCAAGATAGACAAAGCCAATAAATAGTGCACGCTACATTTGATCCGTCATTGCCTAATTTATGATTGTCATTGTGTCAATTAGTGAATGTGAGTGTGTGTGTGTGTGTGAGAGAGGAGAGAGAGAGAGAGAGAGAGAGGAGAGAGAGAGAGAGAGAGAGAGTGAGAGAGAGATGTTGGGGGGGGGGGGGGTGGTAGCAGTGGAAGGAGATTAATTTTTTAATTACCCAAACAAATCACAATGAATGTAGACTCCACCTCAATAGTTCAATTCGTATTGAGAATGTATGATGTTGTGTTGGGAAGGGAGGTGGGAGGGGAAGGGGGTTTGGGGGTGTTATGTGTGTGTGTGTGTGTGTGTGGGGGGGGGGGTTGTATGGGGGAGGGGGTCTTTTCTGTTCAAAAGTATGTGTTACAAGGTTCATGTACACAAAAGTTTCGGATTTTTATTTGGTCAAGACTCACCATTTCTGTAGTTAGTGTAATCCGTGTTCCATCACAAATAATGAATTAATTTCACTTGAATCGTTCTATTTTCTATGACTCTCACTATGACTATGATTAGTTCTGACTCAGGGAGGTTATAGTAATATTATTATTATGCTTTGGTTATGCGACATGTATTTCTATATATTTTTATTTGATCTGTAATTTTAACTCACTTCAAGAACATGTAACAATGTAACATGTTAGGACTAGGAATCAAAGTCAAAGCATATTGATGTGATAATGACTACCATAAGCACAGTTGCACATCGTGTAATCCACATGAAATCTATCAATATAAATTCCATTTAAAAACGAATGATACACAACCGCTTGCTTTGGAAGTTTACAAACTAATGAGGCAACATGCAGATTGTTTAAAACGTCTGTTCTCACAAACAGGGATGCCAGATGGCCAGAGTTCTTCGAAGCCATTTAGACTGCAAAAGTGACCAAATAGAACCCCACGTGGCCAAACACTTCAAACACTTTGACCTCCTGAAAAGACATCGATTTTGATTTTTTTATGGACTAGCCTAGGAAAAGACTTGTTTTATTTTTTAAAAAGAAAATTTTAATTTATAATATATACGCGATTCCTGTGTGTCAATTTTGATCATACATGTGGCCATCTGGCAGCACTACCAACACCAACTATGACTTAACTTCTTGACACTTCTTCTAGCAAAATAGGAGTATTCTACTAGTTGCCTTTCCTTTTCAAGCTGCAACTTGTGGATATGGGTGAAATTTGACCGTTTTTGTGTGGGAAAAATTATCTTCGTTAGTAAATAGCAGTATCGTAACCGTATCCATTACTTTAAAGACAGCATAGTCGGAGAACGGTCGTCTTACTGGTGAGCCGGTCAGTTAAGGACTTTCTTTGATGACGTAAAAGTGACATCACTTCCCACCCGATGGGGGAAACGGTTGGGAGAAAGACGAGAAAGGAATGTCTTGATTGTCACCGACATCTGCATATCATTACAGCCTGACGACAGGGGTACTGTTATATAGAGAAAAAAACGAAAGGCCCGTAGGATGTATCGAGCTTTGGCTTGTGAGCAGACCAGTACTATCAGTAGACAATGGTAATAAGCCGTAGGTGGATCTCAGCAGCCAAAGTAAATTATAGAACGCTGATTGGCCATGCAGCCATGCACATTGGAGACGGGGTTAGTTTTGCTTTTGTTATCTAGCCTTCAACATTGGTTACATCATCGATCAGATCATGGTCACTATAGGTCAAGGTCATTGAAGATCTTCCGCGACTGAATAGTAAACAAATGAGTTGCGTTGATTGAAGTTAGCCTCACTTCTCTAATTTAATTGAATTAAACTCAGCGTCAACTGGAATAAATTGAATTAAAGAGAAATACCTTCCTTGGAAATAATCCCGTGAGATTATCTGAATCAGCAAGTATAGCATTGTCACAATATTGCAAGAGTACTTACTACTATTTACTGTGCTGATATCAGACGGTAAGTTACCATGAACATTTTTTTAATCACAAGTAATGCAATCAATATCACCCAGCCTACTTGAAACTTTTAAGAATTCGTTGTTTTTAAGGAATAGATGGTTTCACAGTACCAAACTTTATAAATAAAAGAGTCACCCATAGAGGCATTTTCCAGAACGTTGATCCACAATTTTTGTTGAGGAGACGGCGGAAGAGGATTGGACACATTCTAACGCAGGGTTGCTTCATCTCAAAAACTTCATTTTCATTGGACATCCGATCGTGTGGGAGACAAAAGAACTATTGGAGACGGATAGCTAAAATTTAGACTATTGATTTCGCAGGAAGAGAGCCCAAATCTTGGCCCGGTACTGAGAGGAGTGGACACTTTGTAGCTATCCTGAATGTAGCACTGTAAATGACAGGAAGCAAGCGTAGTGTTACCCACAGAAGGCATAAATAACTCTTCAAGGCCTTAATATAGATGCTCCTGCTCCAATTTTCATTGTTCTTGAACGACTGAGTGGTTCTCGTGCAGATGGAAAGTTGGAGCCAATAATTCGTTATTATACGAATGTCTCTTGCACGGAAGTCTGCAACATGCAATTAGCAACCAGGAGACTCGTAAAGATTCCAAACATGCAATGAGACACGGTCAACTGAATAACATTATATTATTATTATTGTCTTTTTTCTCCACTGCACGAATGTTTTCCGTCTGTCCATAATTTGTCATCTAAAAGCCTGCAATGGATATAATTCATCTAGGAGGTTTGTCTGCAGGCTACCGCGTATCTTAACTATGTATTCCTCCCATCGGTATTTGCGCTATTTAAGTGCCGATCTGGTTGATTTGGAGATTCATTTTATTTATTTTGTTGGGTTTTTTTTTTTTTTTTGGTGATAATTCGAACTTATTGTTTACTCTTTAAGGTTTTATAAGTGCTTTCGATACCGCCGAGATAATATTTTACATGATACATGTTGGACGGGGAAGTTTATCAAAAAGTCGCGTAATAAAGACAATTCAAAACAAGAAGCATAAAGGAATGTTCAAATTAGGTAGGACTGAATAATCTAATAACTACGATATTATTTTTTAAAAACAGGCTTCTCCAAATTAAAAAAAAAGAATTTCGAGAACCATGTCTCTGCGCAGCTCTCTCTCTCTCTCTCTCTCTCTCTCTCTCTCTCTCTCCTTTTCTCTCTCTACAAACACACACACATATATACATACACCAAAGCACACACACACACCAACCCCACACCACACACCGACCCTTTGGGGTCATCGCTATATTTCGAGGTTGACATGAGGGAAA
>NW_027624346.1:0-8371 GCF_034508935.2 Berghia stephanieae | reverse complement strand
TTCAAACCCCTTCTTCAATATTTCCCTTTTTTCTTTGACAAGATTTTTAATCCCAATTTGCTCATTTTGGAAAACGGGGGGCGTGCCTGTTGATATAACGTTTGTTCGAGGGATTGTTAAATTATTATATTTAGTGCAATAGCAAAATATTACAAGTCCCCTTTTTACGTTTCAAACAAAGGGACGTTTAACATTTTTTTTTTTATTTTTGGGCACTAATCCAGTTTTACCCCAAAATGATTTTGGCGCATAGATCTAGTGATATTTTGCCCACAAAGATCTTCTTATGGTCAAATTTTTAAAATTTGAAAAATCGTCGTGAAAAAAAAAAAGATTATTTCGATAAAGAAAAAAATGGGTGAAATTATTGGAGGGGGATAAGAATAATTTTTATTAAAATTTCCTGTGTTTGAAATAATTTTGAAGTCGTTCCAAATGGTCCCTCCCGCATCGGTTTTGGGAAATTTGTTCAAAATTCCAATCGGAGATTAGAATCTTTGATTCCTTCGGGGAATGTTAGGCGATGGCATCTTACGGTGCCGCGTGAAGGGATTTTTAAAAATTGAGTTTTGAGCCGACGATTGAGCCAATTGCCACCCTAAAGAAAAATTCTTAATATTTTTTAAATAAATCGATTGGAAAAACCTCAAAGGCCTGCAGGCAAAATTTTTCGCAATTTTCCCAACTGAAATATAAAAATTTAAATTATTGTTGTGAACCCAGTACATCTTTTTTGTGTTACAAAAAATGTATTTGTTTTTGATGGGAATATTTTTTAAAGTTAACTGCTGTACAAAGAAAAACACGTATTTAAAAAATTTGGCCCCCCAAAAAAACAACAAAAGTTCTTAAAAATAATGGGTTAAATTTTATGAAAGACTCTCTTGGGCAAAATCTCTCAACTTGTGACTTGCAAAGTCCCGGTTTGGGTTTTTGAAAAAAAATGAGGGTTCATTTTAACTTGTTCTTATTTAGGGAGTTTTTTTCGGCCAAATTGATATTAAAAAGGACGAGTTTTGATAAAATTTTAAATTTATTTTAGGCCAGCAGTTTATCGGTTTAGGGGGAATTTTCTTGTTATTAATAAAAACACATAATATTGACTTTAGAATTATTTGAACTTTTATCGTGTATTTTAACGCCCATCACGCGATATAAGTCTTTATGACGTATCTGAGGGAAAAAAGCGTTTTTTTAAAAGTTTATTAAAGTTAAACAAGCCCTTTTAAAATAAATTTGATTTAAACGTTAAGTGTGTTTTAAAAAATTTAATAAAAATTTAAAATCAAATTCCCCATCCCCTTAAAAAATTTTCCCATTGTTCAAATTTCAAAAAACGCCCGGATAAAAAAAATGCGCAGTGCACAGAAGAGTACTTTTTTGCCAAAGAAAAAAATTTTAATAGGGGCGTAGGGGGATGAACTTTGGACAGAATTATGCCCAAAACAAAAAAAATTATGCAAAGGGGTGACCATTTCAAGCCCTTACTCTCCCTCCTCTCTCTCTCTTCTCCCCTCTCTCTCCTCTTCTTCTCTAGATATCTGAGAATCGACCTTTCATATAAAAAAGCTTAACTTGTTTTTAATTAAATTTATAAAGCGCCTTTATCCACCTAAGGGTTTTTTAAATCTTCGACAAAACAATGTTTTGACTTATTGACTTAGATGCCTTTCGCGTCTCGCAAAAGATCGGGTCGCCTTGGCGTTTCCAGTTTTTCCTGGTGAGGTGTCTCCAAATTTCGGTCCTCTGCATTTCTCAGATTTTCAGGTCCCCTCGTTATAGACTAAAGCTTTTTCCAAGTGTTTGGGTTTTTTTTAGGTCACGGGGGTGTTGTTCGGTCTTCTTGAAAGGTTCCCGTGTTTTTTGGAAGTATCCCCCTGGGTTGGTTTTTGGTATTTTTTGTCCCCCTTTGTATGGACCCGAAAAGTTGCCCTGTTGTTGTAAAAATGTAAGGGAATGGTCTTTCTTTTGTGTTCCCAGGGGACAGAAGCAAGGAAAAAATTAGACTTTTTGCAGTATTAAGATTAAAAAGGGCATATTAAATTGCAAAACCTATCCAGGCGCCGTGTGACAGTGCCCATGTCCCATTGTTTTCAGAAGGGAAATTTAAAGCTATTCAGAGAAATGTAGAAAAAAGGGGGTTTACGGTTATGAAAAGAAAAATGGCATACAAACAAAAATGAGGAAAAAATTTTTAAATCCTCTTGATCAAAGCCAAAAGGGAAACCTGATAACAAAAAAGGGAAAAAAACTTTGATTATTCCAAAGTTGTAAAAGAACTGCAGAAAAGCATTTCCCAATGCTCAAATAAACAGCAAAAAGGATGGATGAAAAATGAAATTCAAAACCTATTTGAAGAAAGCAAAATGCAACAGAGGGTCGCAAAAATTACAAACATTGAAAAACCCCACATTAAATCCAAATGCATCGGGGCACACGGAACTATCTAGACTGGACATGCTGCGAAATCGAAAGAGAAAAAACCAACCCCCAAAAGCTCACCAAAGAAAAAAAAAGAACTACAGGGAAAAGGAAAACAAAGCGAGGAAGTTGTTCCAAAAAAACAAGGGGAACTGTATTTGAAAAACAACAATTTTGAAAGCCCATGGGAAATTTTTTTTGGCGAAATGTACAATGATCCAAATAAATGAACCCCCTGAAATTCAAAAAAAATTAAGCGGCCAAAACATCCCAAAAAAGGAAAATTGAAATGCCCTGGAAGAATGGGGATGGAAAGCAACAGGCCCCTGGTTTAAATATCGTAAGGTTTAAAAACCTGGAGTCTAGCAAATTTATGAAATTTAAATTTTTTTAACATTAAAACAATATGGGAAAAATTCCAGAAAATCTCTTAACTCTATTTTCAGAAAAAAACCAAAAAAAAGCAGGTGAGTCAATGCGAAATTTAGAACTTTTTATTTTTAAAAAGGGCCTCAAAAATTCTGGGGGATAATTTTTCAACAGGGTAAGGAAAAGATTAAACCCGAAATTTGGAAAGAACAATTGGATTCCAACCTGACAGGGGACAAGGAAACGCAATAACCTCCTCCTGTTTTTTTGTGAAAAGCTATTCAGGGCAACCCCACTTTAACTCTGTTTTGTCGACTACAAAAAAAGTTTTTTAGGTACGCCACGAAGAAATTTCTTAAAAAACGACTCCATTGGCGCTGATGAGAAAAAAAAAACCTCAGACTAAGCAAACAATTAACCGCCCGCATCTTTCAAAATCGGAAAATCACGGAAATTCCATTCCATTAAGAAGGGTCCTCAAGGGTTGGTGCCTCCCAGTTGTTTAATTATACCAAAAAAACAAACAGGGGGCATAAATTATGGGGGAATAAAAATAGGAGGTCACAACATAAATATTTTAAAGAACGCAGACGTAGGATCATTGCAACATCGAAATCAAATTTAAAAGATTTGACAAAAGTGGTAGTAGTAGTGAAGCAAGGGAATGGGAAATGAATAAACACAAAAAGGAATGATGGTAAAACAGAAAAAACCCCAAAACAAAAACATGCAATAAACGATTCCGGGGAGCAAAATTTCCCAACGTAGAAAGTTTTTTAAAAACCTAGGTTTAATGTGAAAAAAATTGGAAGTGTAACCCATATACGAGCAAAAATTAAAAAAGCCAAACGGGCCCCATGGACCCGGGAACTTTTGAAAAAAAAAAGATTCGTTGGGGTTAGATTTGAGTCTTGAATTTTACGTGTGGCCAATTTGTTTAAAGGATCGAAAACTGGCTCAAAATGCAGAAAAAAACAAAAGAACTGAAGCTTTTGAAATGGGTGCTTGAGAAGGATGCAGGTATGTATACGCACACAAAACGAACGAGAAGGCTAAAAAAAAACATACCAACAAAAGGGAAAAATAAAGCCTTAATAGTGGATCGAAACATCCCCTTTTTTGGACCATAGTAAGGGAAAAAAAGAATAATACCGGGGAAATTGTGGAAAAATATGGTAAACGGCCCGGGGGGGACAAAAAAAAAAACTCTAGACCAACTGAAGGGCTTCACCAACCTAACAATCCAAGAGCTGTTTGAAAAACCATGGGACAGGGGGGGAAATGGAGAAGAAAATTTCTTTCAGTACCCAAAGGGCCTGGACCAGCATGGAACCTAAAAAAGAAAGAAAGTGTTTAATTTGAGATTTTTTTTTGGGGTATTTGATGTCCGAAAAAACCCCCCTTTTTTAAAAAAGCTGGGGTGGGGAAGGGAAAGGGCATCCAGATGTTTTTTCCTTCGGATTTTGCCCAACCCCCCCAAAGGGTTGCCGCGTTATAAAAAGGGCCGGTTTTTACAAGAGCTGGTACATTTTCAGTTTGGTTTTTTTTTTTATTTTGTCCCTTTTAATCCATACTTGGGGTGATTTTACTGAGTGCGGCGTTTGATAGCTGTTTTTTTCTTTGTAATCCTCGGTGTCCCCAATTTTTAGCCGGGCTTTCTTTGTTTTTTTTTCCATTCCCCTTTGTTCCTCGAATTTTTTGTTGTAAATTTTTGGTTTTATTGGCATTGGAAATTGGAGGGTTTTTATTTTTTTGGGGTATTTTTGTATGTTTTCTATTTTGCTTTGGGGGTTTACCCAATAAAATCGGAAAATCTTTTAGCATTGGGGAAATTTCTCTTGGGATTGCATTTCCAATATGAGTCGTTGGGTTTTTTAATGACTTTTTTGAACTTCTTTTTAGAGCCCCCCTGTTTAAGTATTTTTTAAAATGAACAGATGGGGTCAGACTATCTCCTTTTGGGGGTCCCGTGGTTTTTTCGAAAAAACGTCTGTTTTGTGGCCCCATATCGGGGGGGTAATCTTTTTGTTGCTGAGGAAAAATCGGATTTTTTCGGGCTCGTCTTCGTCTACATTTCTGTTAAATCTCCAAAAATTTTCCTCGTCATCGTTAAAAGGCTGCGGCTTCGATTCCCGGTTATTGAGGATATTTTTTTGGTGCCTTTGTGCCAACCTTTTGTGTCATACAACTCGATGTGTTCGGTCTTGGCGAAACCCGTTTGGGCTATGAAATAGATTTTTCTATTTTGGTCTAATTCTTTTTTGAGGAAATAGTGGACGGTTTTTTTTTCTTAGGGTTTTCAGTATGTTATTGGGCCCAGGTTTTTTTGGGTCCTTTCTTTTTTCCCGGGTTTTTTTGTTTGAAAATAGACCCGTTTTAGCCCCGTTTTTGTGTGTTAAAATGTTTTTTTTCATTATGTTTGCAATCTCGATCCAGGGAGGGGTCCCGCTTTTCAGAAACAGCGGGGAAATTTCATCTTCGCCTGGGTTATTTTGAATTTTTAAAGGGAAAATAAATATAAATATTTTGTCTTTAGCTAAAACTTTAACAAATAAAAGATGACGCTAGATTTGTTTAAGAAGACAGAGAGAATTCCGATTAATGGTGCGCAGAGTAAAAGCAGTTCCCATAAAAATTTTTTTGGACTTTTCCCCTTTTTAAAAGTGGTGTGTTGGAGGGCGGAAGCCGAGGTGGCGTACTTGATATCAAGGGGATTAGGTAATGCTTTTAAAAATAGAATGTGAAAGTTGGGTTACTTTGGTATGGTACTCTAAAATTTAATCGGGAGGGGGTTCAGTTTTCCCCGGCCGCTCTCTTGCACGCTAAGTTGTGTCCTTGGAAAAGCCTTGGGCTCACATTTTTCCCCCGGACTCAGGGAAAAACGGGGCCTAACGGTAACAGCGTTCTACGCCATCAAATTTTTTCTTTCGCAAGAAATTTTTATTTCCCCCTGGGCACTTTGGCGGCGCCAAATAAATTGACGCATTTTTTTTTCTCATCGTTTTTGAATTAAACATATGGGGAAAATATTCGGAGGTAGAAGGGGAATTTTTATTTTTTTTATATTCTTTTTTATTTGTTAAATAACTTTACCGTTTTAACTCAAAATTCTATTAAAAATCGGGGCTTGATTAAATTAAAAAAACAAATTTTCAAACGCTTTATATACATAAATATAATCAATATTATATTATATATATATATATTAATATATATATATTAAATATATATATAATATTATATTTATGAAATTGGTGGGTACTCGTAGGGGACGAAGTGCTCGATAATGATGGTTGGCTAATATAAAAAATAATTTTTACATTATATGGCCGAGACTTTCGTTTCTGGGGGTTTATTCAGTCCTCAGGCGGGTAATGCCCAAAGAAAAAATTTGTATTCCATAGAGGTCACCTTTTGGGAATAAAAATTTTTTTTGGGACATTACCCCGATGAGGACGGGAAATTACCCACAGAAACGAACGCCCGGGCCCATTAATGTGATAAAATTTATATTTTAAATTTTTATGTGGAAAAACATATTTTTTGGTTTACCCAAATTTTTATTAATATATATATATATAAAAATATATAAAATTTTAATAAGTATTTTAAATTTATATATATATTATATTGGTGTGTGTGTGGTGTGTGTGTGTGTGTGTGAATGTGGTTTTGTGAGTTATTTTTAAGTTTCAAACTGTTTTATATAAGCTTTTGCCTCTTTTTATAAGAATGAATCAAAGAAATTTTTCCCGGGCGTTTTCATATAAAAACTTTTGCCCAGGTTTGGGTTTGAGAATATCCCATTATTTAGTGTGAGAAATTTTGTATTTTAGCAAATTTCTATTGAGAAAACCATGATCAATAAAATTTCAAGATTCGTTATATCAAAACAAAGAATTATTTGATTATTTTAAAGGTCCGTAGTTTGGAACGGGGATTTTTTTAAAGAAATAATTTACGTCATATTTGTATTTTTGTTAAAATAAAAGAAAACTGAAGGGACTCAAATCATTTACAGTTTTTGAGATCCAGAGATTTTTTTAATTGAAAAGCTTTGCCCTAAACTGTGTACTCTAACAAATCACGTTATTTTTTTTTTAAAAAAAACCTTTATAAAATATTAAACAGAGTAAAAAATTTTAGCTTTAAAAATTAGGCAATATCCTCGCTGTACAAAAAAAAAGCGAAAAAAAACCTAAGCCTAGAAACCCAAAAGACAAAATTTTAAAAAAAAGCAATTCCACAAAACCCTCCTCAAAAAACTATCCTAAATTTTGTTAAAATTTTGACAAACCGAGGGTCATTAAATCGATCGATATTGAAAGGCGAGTTTTGCCAAAATTTTTTAAAAAACATTTACTACAGTTGGGTGTTGCGGGTTTAAAATTAAAATTCATTTCACACCCAGGAAACTAAATGAAGTTGTGTTTATCCGGGTACATTGCACAAAACGGAAAAAATGAATGTTGTACCCTTTTGGGAAAAGGCGAAGATTTTGAAAAAATTTTCCCGCTGTCGAACAACGTTCTATAAAATTACAGGGCTGGAAGTTCCTTCACTCGAGACGATTCAGTTTTTTTGGTGGAATCGAGTGTTTTCCCAATTGACTTATGAAAGCTAAAATTCGTAAATTTTTCATGTGATGCAGTGCAGTTAAACTTAAAAAAGTTGTATAAGTTCTTCATTTTTTTTCACAGGGGTACGAAAACCCAAAGGGTGAGAGTATTTCACACAAAAAGTGACCCAGAACGATCCCCCGGGGGCATCGAATTTTATGAACCCCCCCCCCCCTTTTCCCGCCAGGTGTGGGGGTAGTTGGGGCTGTTAGATATGGGGGAATGTACCTTGCTTTTAAATGCGTTCTCCCAAGGGTGCATTCATATTCTATTTTTCTTCCGTATAGTAAACGGGGAAAATCCGGGTCCATGGGGTAAAGGCTTCACACTTTAAAGGTCTCGAAAATTAATTTTTCTGACCAAGATGAAAAAAAAATGGTTTGGGTTAGATTGATGCAGAAAAAACTTGATATCTTGCGGCCAGTGTGTCAAAGAAATTGGGCTTCGCTTTTATATAGGCAATATCCCCAAACAGTTTAAAACGCTTTAAAAAAAAGGGCACTGACCAAAAGAAAAACCCTAACATGAAGAACATAATGACGCCCGTTAAGCAATATTACATTTTTTTGGAGAGATAACGCTGTTTTTGGCCCCCCACTAATTTTTCACCTGAGTTCGGTGACAGAATGTGGTAAAGGCGTTTTCAAGGAATCAACTTCGCCAGCGAGGTGTCGAAAAACAGGGGCTTCCCTCCAAAGTGAGTTCATACCAAAAGACCACATAGCCGCACAAGAAGGGGGAATTGAGGTCTAAAGGGAAGGACGAAGTCGTCACAGCTATGACAGTTTTCTTTCAGTTATCCCGCATTTTGAAGGGTTGCCATAAGAAAGTCACTTCCATGCATCCGGTCGAGCATCATCTTTCCCCCAGGGCCCGTTCTTTCATATCATTCTTTACCCTTTTCCCACAATCGCTTGGGCGTCCCTTTTTCCCCTTTCCCATTAATTTTGATTCCAAAATTT
>NW_027624345.1:0-24110 GCF_034508935.2 Berghia stephanieae | reverse complement strand
CTCCCGGGATCCACCACAAAAAATTGTTTTTAAAAACTAAAGTCATTACAGATCCCCCTTTTCACCCCCTCTGACGGCCCGCCATTGGGGCGTCCCCTCTCTGCATGACCCTCCGTAGTGTGACCATGCCGTCCAAGCAGTTGCTATCAAAGATAATGTATTGGCGATTTGTTACGATTGTCGCGAGCGTCGTCGCTCTGTTGACAAGGTGAGATAAATATTATGACCATTACAACCTGCTTTGTTTACCAGAATGTGTCTTGGAAGATTATGCCGATGTCCTGTAACAAGTACAAGATATCGCAAGATGAATGTAGAAAAGTGCCAGAAGACAATAGAGAATAAAAAATTTTTCGCGGCGGTGGTGGGTTTGAACCTGCGACCTATTGGTACGACAACTCCGCCTGGCAGGTGAGAGCGTGGCTCTACCGTGTGAGCTATCCACGAACCAAAAATATTCGTTTCAAACTCAAAGTCATTACTAGATCCCTCTCTCACCCACTTCTTGAGACCGCCGATTCGTTCGTTACACCACCATCGCGAATAATTTTGACCACAGTTAAGCTTAATAGCCAATATTCTCAACACAAACATATAACATAGAAACGATTGAGACATTGAGAAATGCTCCGTGTATGGGGTGAATTTTTTAATTCAGAAAAGTGAGTGGAGCAGGCACTTATGTTGGTAACAACAAGATATGAAGTGAATAGAAAAGTGCCCAGAAGAAAATAGAGAATAAAAATTTTTCGCGGCGGTGGTGGGGTTTGAACCTGCGACCTTATTGGTACGACAACTCCGCCTGGCAGGTGAGAGCGTGGCTCTACCGTGTGAGCTATCCACGAACACAAAAAGATTCGTTTCAAACTCAAAGTCATTACAGATCCCTCTCACTCACCCACTTCTTGAGACCGCCGATGCGTTCGTACACCACCATCGCGAATAATTATTGACCAGCAGTTAAGCTTAATAGCCAATATCACAACACAAACATATAACATAGAAACGATTGAGACATTGAGTATGCTCCGGTGTAGGGGGTTTGAATTTTTAATTCAGAAAATGAGTGGAGCAGGCACTTAGGGTTGTAACAACAAGATATGAAGTGAATAGAAAATGCCAGAAGACAATAGAGAATAAAAATTTTTCGCGGCGGTGGTGGGTTTGAACCTGCGACCGTTATTGGTACGACAACTCCGCCTGCGGGTTTGAGAGCGTGGCTCTACCGTGTGAGCTATCCACGAACACAAAAATATCGTTTCAACTCAAAGTCATTACTAGATCCCTCTCTCACCCACTTCTTGAACCAGCCGATTCGTTCGTACACCACCATCGCGAATAATTTTGACCCAGCAGTTAAGCTAATAGCCAATATTCTCAACACAAACATATAACATAGAAACGATTGAAACATTGATAAATGCTCCGTGAAATGGGGTGAATTTTTAATTCAGAAAAGTGAGTGGAGCAGGCACTTATTTTTGGTAACAACAAGATATGAAGTGAATAGAAAAGTGCCAGAAGACAATAGAGAATAAAAAATTTTTCGCGGCGGTGGTGGGGTTTGAACCTGCGACCTTATTGGTACGACAACTCCGCCTGGCAGTGAGAGCGTTGGGCTCTACCGTGTTAGCTATCCACGAACACAAAAATATTCGTTTCAAACTCAAAGTCAATTACTAGATCCCTCTCTCACCCACTTCTTGAGACCGCCGATTCGTTTCGTACACCACCATCGCGAATAATTTTGACCAGCAGTTAAGCTTAATAGCCAATATCTCAACACAAACATATAACATAGAAACGATTGAGACATTGAGTATGCTCCGGTGTAATGGTGAATTTTTTAATTCAGAAAAGTGAGTGAGCAGGCACTTATGTTGGTAACAACAAGATATGAAGTGAATAGAAAAGTGCCAGAAGACATAGAGAAAAAAAAATTTTTTTCGCGGCGGTGTGGGGTTGAACCTGCGACCTTATTGGTACGACAACTCCGCCTGGCAGGTGAGAGCGTGCTCTACCGTGTGAGCTATCCACGAACACAAAAATATTCGTTTTCAAAACTCAAAGTCATTACTAGATCCCTCTCTCTCACCCACTTCTTGAGACCGCCGATTCGTTCGTACACCACCATCGCGAATAATTTTGACCAGCAGTTAAGCTTAATAGCCAATATTCTCAACACAAACATATAACATAGAAACGATTGAGACATGAGTATGCCTCCGGTGTATGGGGTGAATTTTTTAATTCAAAAAGTGAGTGGAGCAGGCACTTATGTTGGTAACAACAAAGATATGAAGTGAATAGAAAAGTGCCAGAAACAATAGAGAATAAAAATTTTTCGCGGCGGTGGTGGGGTTTGAACCTGCGACCTTATTGGTACGACCAACTCCGCCTGGCAGGTGAAGCGGGCTCTACTTTGTGAGCTATCCACGAACACAAAAATATACGTTTCAAAACTCAAAGTCATTACTAGATCCCTCTCTCACCCACTTCTTGAGACCGCCGATTCGTTCGTACACCACCATCGCGAAAAAATTTTGACCAGCAGTTTAGCTTAATAAGCCAATATCCAACACAAACATAATAACCATAAACGATTGAGACATTGAGTATGCTCCGGTGTATGGGGTGAATTTTTATTCAAAAAGTGATGGAGCTAGCACTTATTTTTGTAAAACAAATCTGAAGTAAGTGGTCAAAATATCGCAATGGTGTGGTACGAAGAATCGGCGTCTCAAGAAGTGGGTGAGATAGGGTCAGTAATGACTTGAGTTTGAAACAATATTTTGTTCGTGATACCACCTGTAAGCCACGCCTCACCTGCCGAGGCGAGTATCGAACCAATCAGGTCCCCGGTTCACCCCACCACCGCCGCGAAAAATTTTATTCTCTATTGTCTTCTGGCCTTTTCTTTTCACCCCTATCTTTTTGTTACCAACATAAGTGCCTGCTCCACTCACTTTCTGAATTAAAAAATTCCCCCTACACCGAGCAATCCAATGACTCAATCGTTTATGTTATATGTTTGGTGAAATTTTGGCTATAAGCTTAACTGCTGGTAAAAAATATTCGCGATGGTGGTGTACGAACGAATCGGCGGTCTCAAAAGTGGTGGAGAGGGATCTAGAAATTGACTTTAAATTTGAACGAATATTTTTTGTGTTCGTGGATAGCTCACACGAAAGAGCCACGCTCTCACCTCCAGGCGGATTGTCGTACATAAGGTCGCAGGTTCAAACCCCCCCACCGCCGCGAAAAATTTTTAAACTCTATTGTCTTCTGGCATTTTTTCTATTCCTTCAAAAAAATTTCCCCTTTTTTTTAAACCAACATAAGTCCCTGCTCCCTCACTTTTCTGAAAAAAAAAAATTCACCCCAAATACCCCAGCATACTAAATGTCTCAATCGTTTCTATTTTTATATTTTTTGGTGAGAATATTGGCTATTAGTTTAAAACTTGCTGGTCAAAATTATTCGCGATTGGGGTACGAAGGGAATCGCGGTCTCAAGAAGGGTGGGAGAGGAGAGGGATCTGTAATGACTTTGAGGTTTGAACGAATATTTTTGGTTCGTGGATAGCTCCACACGGTAGGAGCCACGCACCACCTGCCAGCGGAAGTTGTCGTACCAATAAGTCGCAGGTTCAAACCCCACACCGCCGCGAAAAAAATTTTATTCCTCTATTGTCTTTCTGGCACATTTCTATTCACTTCATATTCTTGTTGTTACCAACATAATGTCCTTCTCCTATTTATCGCCCATAACGTCTTGTGATGTGTGATTTCACACCTCAATACCACAGGGCCCCAAACCTCGGAGGCTGAAATCTGATCTATCATATACTAATAATTGTAATAATATATAATTAATAATAATAATAATATAATACATAATAATAATAATAATAATAAAAATAATAATAATAATAATAATAATAGTACTAATAATAATAAAATATATAAAATAATAAGTAATAATAATAATAATAATAATACTGATAAATAAAAATAATAATAAAAATAATATAATAATAATAATAAATAATACAATAATTACAATTATAATGACCGATGATGTTGATAATAATAATAATAATAATAAAAAATAATAATAATAATAATATAATAATTACAAAAATATGACATGAATTTTGATAATAATGATAATATTAATAATAATAATAATAATAATAATAATAATAATAAAGATAATAATAATTATTAAATAATAATGATAATAATAATACAAAAATAATAATAATAATAATAATAATCAAAATAATAAAAATGAAAATGATAAATAATAATGATAATCATAGTGATAATAATAATAATAATAATAAAAATAATAATAATTAAATAATAATAATAATAATAATAACAATAAATACATGATAATGACGAGATGTTTATAAATACATACTAATAATAATAATAATAATAATAATAATAATAAAGATAATAAATGATAATAAAAATACTAATAATAATAATATAAATAATAATAATAATAATAATGAGAATAATGATAATAAATAATGATGGATGATGATAATGATAATATAAATAATAATAAAATAATATAGATATAATAATGGATAATAATAATAATAATCACTCATCAACATCATCATCATCATCATCAACCATCACATCAACATAATAATGATAATAATAATAATAAAATAATACTAATAATAATTAATAATAATAATGATGATGATGATGAGATGATGAAGATAATAATAATAATAATAAATGACTTTAACTTGACTTTGCCCTTCGCTCCTGGGGACCATAAGTCCTCAACAGCATTCTTTTCCATCTTCATTCTGTCCTTGCACAGACCTTTGCCTCACTCCATGTAAATGGAGACGCTCCAATCTTGTGAAGTCTTTTTTGGACCGACCCCGTTTCTTATTGCCCTCTTGTTCCAACTACTTGAGAGCTGCTTGGTTATATTACATGGCTCCTTTTCGCAGGTAATGGCCAACCATCGCCACTTGTCTGCGTCTGACCTGGACATCCATTTGTTCTTGGTTTATTATTGTCCAAAGGCACATTTGGCAATCTTTGACAAAAAAAACCATTTTCAACTTGAGTAATTTGGTCGAAGACAGCGATTGACAAATTTTTGTAACCTTGTCTGATGTGGTCAATGTTGTTCGCCAAGTCTCTGACCCCTAGAGCCTACCTGCTTTATTATCATTAGTGTTTCATATTTTGAGCTTGGTGTTTGTGGATATGCGGAATCGCTTCCATATTGACTCCAATATTGCAACAGGCTAAATCAAGAAAGCGGCGCCAGGAGGCCTTATCATAATAATAATAATAATAATAATAAGAATAAAAATAATAATAAAAATAATAATAATAAAATAATAATAATAATAATAATAATAATAATAATAAACAATAATTAGGGATTTGGACGTTGATAATAAAATAAAAATAATAATAATAAATAATAATAACAATAATAATAATAATATTAATTATATCTAATAATTAACAATAATAATATAATAATAAATAAGGTAATAATAATAAAATAATAATAATAATATTAATAATACACTCACCTAATATTAATAAATGATGATTAGGAGGAAATAGGAGGTCGCTAGAAATCTCAACACTCATTCTAAGAATAAACATAATGGCACACTCATTTAGCCGGCATCTATATATAATATGTAATGTTTTTCAAAAACTTACTAAAAAAAGTCGAAGGTTTGAACGTTTTTACATTCATTTTCTTTGAAATGATATTTGATATTAAGTCAAGAAGTGAAACATTTTTTATGAACACCCGAAGTTGTTTTTTCATATATTATGGATCAACAATATTCCTCAATGTAAATTTCCATAACCTCCAGTAAAATTACAATAGATCATTTACAGTCATCAGTAGGATATTTGAATTAAAATTGAGTAAATAAGAAATTGTTGATTTTTTAAAAATGAGTATGATGCTTCTTAACACCTTACAAAAAAATTGATCTCAAAATATTTTTTTGCATTCAATTTAAATTTAGCACAAGTAAACGCAGACATCTTTGGAAGCACAAATATGAAAAACTGAAACCACGATGATAGTAAACCCTTCGATTTTTATGGCGAATTTTTTGGAATAATAATCCTGAGTACATTACCGTGATCCAAATATAGTTTTGGCACTTTAGCAATCAATTCGTTGACTTTTAAGTGCTACGTAATATACAGTTAGTTGCATAGCAGGGCTAATCGACTATATTCTGAATAAAAACAGGAAACATGAAAAATGTCAATAATAAAAACATAATAGTAAAAAATAATCATTAATTTCTTTCTCACATATCCACATTTTAAGCTCTTGCGTGGGGAGATAGGTGTATGTAGTTGTGTATGTGTGTGTTGTGGGCGGGTGTGTGTGGTAGGCGGGTCCCGCCCTAATTCTTAAATATTTTTTATTCCTTTTATCTAAACAAATATATTGAAATCGTATAATTTAATAATCTTCTATTACTTTCCACATCATATATACAGCAGAAAGCTGTGCCATTATCTTTGCCGTCTAATGGATCACCGCCTTGCGTATTCAACGCTGGGAGGGCGCGTAAGAGTGCTTACCACGCGGCAAAGTCTACAGGTCGACCACACGAACCACATTGGAAAGCCAACCAATTTCGGGCGCCCCACAAAAAGAAAAACAAAAAAGTAAACAAAAGAAAAAACAACAGGCTTACTAAGATCAAAAAACACTATGGAAATAGGGATTCCCCTCTCCAGCGCATAATGGACGGTGTCCCTTTTTCGAGCCGAAATAAATCCAGCAACCATGTACGGACATCCTTGAAATTTCGGACAGAGAAAACTTGATATTTATATATTCGATCGATTTTAATGACGACCTATCAAAAAAAAAAAAAAAAAAAAAAAAAAAACACACGCCTCCAAGGTCTATTCTTAAAAGTCCCCAGGTTTGGAGAGTTTTTTTGCAAGATGAGGGCTATTTAAAACGATCGGTATTTGAGCTACGAGCTTTCAGGTCAAATTTTTAAATACAATTTTGTTCATTTTCCCGAGTACGGCAGTTAACCAGTTAAGCAGCATTTCCATCGGCCATTTTCATAATACAGTAATTGAAAATCCCCATTAAATCTTACATTCCTCCCATGCTTTCAACGATTTAATCATAGACAAACAATGTACTCACCTGAATTTACTAAAACCACCATACTACAAACCCCCTCCCCCCCCCCCCCCTCCCTCCCCCCCCCCCCCCCTCCCCCCCCCCAAACACCTCCTCTCCAACCGAACAATAACATCTTATGCAATATTTGGGTGTTCTAATCAAATCGTGAGTTCCCACTTAATTTGTCTTACTCTGGAAAATAACATTTTAAAAGATTGGCCAGAAAATTTAATTTATCAAATTCGAATCTATTAAAAACGAACGCCATGTTGTCAAAAACTGCTCAAACCAGGAACGTTATTTGACTACATGAAGTCCCAGTTTGGAGAGTTTTTTTTGGAGTCACATTTAAATCGATCGATATGAAAGGAGTAGTTGTCTGGCCAAAATTATTAAAACTTTTGTTTCAGAGTAAGGGCCTGTATGATCGTTACCTGTACGTTATCTATTTTATAATCCTGCTCTACATTTCCTTTAAGCATGTCAATGTGATCTCCGTGATATAAAGTGCGTCTATGTATGTCAAGAAACCGCTCACGCCCACTATAGCAATGTTGTTATATGAGAGCACGTGTCTGAAAAAAATTCCTCAGATATATGAAAGGGATCCATAATGTTGTACACGAAATGTAAAGATAAAATCATGCTCCAGGTAAATAAAGCATAAAGCAGCTCTCTGCGGCCGTCTTTGAGGTTGAATGGCAGTATTTTCCGTGATGCTTTGACAGAAATGCCAGTAATTTTTTTATACTGAGGACGGCTGATTGTGTTAGCTCTCAATTTCCTTCAATTCACGACTTAGGTTTCATCATTCACGGACGTGCGACCACACGCTGGTGAGTAAAAACTGTTTAGCATAATTCGCTTTTTTTTGTAGTTGTTATTTTTTTTTTTTTTTTTTTGTTGTTGTTTGGTTTTGTTTTTGTGTTTTTTTTTCTTTACTTTTTTTCCTTCTCTATCTAGTTTTTTTAAAAATTTTATTTACACGACACTTCCATTTGCACAGCATTGTTGTTTTGGTTTTTTTAATTTTAAAATTATATTTATTTTGTTTTGGCTTTTAAAAACGTTATTTTACATGCCTTTTCTTCTCATGATTTGATTGAACCGAGGCTTAGTCTAGTCTACATGTGAGTAGGAACGCATTATTTGCAATTCCTCTTCCCATTAAAATCATTGTATTTTTATTACTTTATTTTTCCTCTTCAAATTCCTCTCACCTCGATATTGTTTTTTACTCAAGACTATTGTATGGCTAATAAATAGCATATGAATTCACATGGTGGTCATTTTTTACCTTCGTACTCTCGTCGGGATGCATTGGGCCGCGGAATTGCTTTTGGGTGTAAAGTTATAAGTTCCGTGTGTTTTCATCAGTCAACGGGATTTCATACAGGGGCCTTTAACCAGTTAAACTGCCTTGCTCTGGAAAAAACCACGCAAAAAAATTTGGCTAGAAAACTCGTCCCTCAATTATCGATTGATTCAAGAGGACCGCCATCTTGGCTAAAAACTCTCAAACCTGGGACATCGCGGTGTCCAGGTTTGAGATATTTTGACAAGAAAGAGGGTCATTTAAAGAGACTGATATTTGAAGGTCTAGTTTTCTGGCGTTATTCCCAGAATACATTCTGTTGAACTAATAAATGAATAATAGAAACATCTAAAAAATCTTGTGGAAATGGCGTTGACCTAACAAAAGGCGTCTCCTCCATACTCCGCTGGAGGGTGATAAATAGACGCTTTTGATACATTGACATTCTTGCATAATGAAATTCTGAGAGGAAATCCCGTGTAATGTTATTCGCCGCCCCCACCCCCCCCCCCCCCTCTCTCTCTCTTCTCACTCTCTCACTCTTCTCTCTCTCTCTCTCTCCTCATTCCCTTTTCTTTCTCTTTCTCTCTCTCCTCCTCGCTCTCTCCTCTCTCTCTCTCTCTCTCTCACTCTCTCCCTCACTCCCTCGTTCTGTCCTCTCTCTCTCTCAGTTAAAATATTGTGCTATCCATCCTCGTATTTTTAAATCAAACTCCCCAACTTTCTACTTATTGCTACCTTCCATCTCTATCCATAATATATTATCATCGGTATCGATATAGTCATTCTAAAACGTAACCATCTCCTCTCCCTCTTTTCTCTCTCTCGACTACTCTCTCCTCTCTCCTCTCCCTTCTCACTTCCGTCTCTCTATCAACATCTCTCTCTCACTCTCTCTCTCACAGTCTGTCTCCCCCTCTATCTCTCTATCTCTCTCCTCTCTCTTTCTGTCTCTCTCTCTCTCTCTCTCTTCTCTCTCTCTCTCTCTCACTCCTGTTTCTCTTTCCTTCTTCCTTCCTTCCACGAGCAATCGTATGCATCCCTGATCAAACACACATTAGTACAAATTAAGCGTATTGGCGGATAGATCTTGCCACGCATAGAATACAAAACTCCAATCAACGGGAAACGATTCTTCCGACCATAGAAGATGCCCAGTCATCCGGCAAGACCACAGACATTGACACATCCTCCATACGTTTCGCTATTCAATGTATCTTTCCACTTACATACATTAAGTGATAAAACGCACCATCGAGAATTGCGTATCATTATTTATGTAATAAAACCCTTAGATTGCTCGTTTTTCGATCAAATCGGATTGTGTCGGGTTTGATTTAAATTCTAAATCTAAAAAAAAAACCCAAAAAAAAAACCAAAGAAAAAGATATACGAACAACACCAACAACAACAAAAAGCAAGACTTGGCAAAGTATAAAATTAATACTAATAATAATAAAAAAAAATTAAATACTAAAAATAATACATAAATATAATAATATTATTATGATTATTATTATTAATTATTATTATTATTATTCTTATTATTATTATTAGATTACATAATAACTTTGCCCAAGTCTTGCTTTTGTTGTTGTTTTGTTGTTGTCGAATATTTTTTCTTGTTTTTTTTTTGGGTTTTTTATTTTTTTTAAATTAAACAAACCGACACAAACCGTTTGATCGAAAACGAGCAATCAAGGGTTTTATACATAAATAATTATACGCAATTCTCGAAGGTGCCGTTTTATCACTTAATTAGGTAAAAGTGTAAAATCCAATTGAATACGAACGTCTGGAGGAATGTGTCATTCTGTGGTCTTGCCGGAGACTGGGCATCTACTATGGTACGGAAGAATCGTTTTCCCGTGTAGTTTTGTATTCTAAGCTGCGCAAGATCTATCCGCCAATACGCTTATTTGTACATATGTGTGTTCAGTCAGTTGGTACGATTGCTCGAGAAGGAAGAAGAAAGAAAGAAACCGGAGTGAGAGAGAGAGATATCAAGAGAGAGCGAGAGAGAGAGAAGAAAGAAAAGAGAGTGAGAGATAGATAGAAGAGGGATACAGACAGAGAGAGAGAGAGAGAGAGAGAGAGAGAGAGAGAGAGAGAGAGGAGAGAGAGAAAGAGGTAGAGAGATGGTTACCGTTTAGGAAGAATATATCGAACCGATTATAAGATATTAGGATAGTGAATGAAGGTAGTAAAAAGGTAAAAGTTGGTTGTTTATTATAAAAATAAAGGATAGCAACAATATTTTACTGGAGAGAGAGAGAGAGAGAGAGAGGAGAGAAGAGAGAGAGAGAGAGAGAGAGAGAGAAGAGATAGAGAAAGAGAAAAGAGAGAGAGAGAGAGAGATAGAGAAGAGAGAGAGAGAGAGAGAGAGGGGGGGGGGGGGGGCGAATAACAATACAACGGATTCCTCTTCAAATTCATTATGCAAAGCAATGACAATGTTATCACAGCGCTTTTACACCCTCAGCGAGTCTGGAGGAGAACGCCTTTCTGTTAGACAACGCCATTTCCACTAGATTTTTTAGATGTTTTATTATTCATTTATCAAGTTCACAATCGTATTCTGGAATAACGCCATAAAACTAGACCTTCAAATATCATTCTATTTAAATGTACCCTCTTCTTGTACAAAATAATCTCAAACCTGGACCCCGCGATGTCCCAGGTTTGAGAGTTTTTTGCCCAAGATGAGGGTCCTTTGAATCACTCGATTAATTTAAGCCGAGTTTTCTAGCCAAAATCTTTAATGCGTGTTTTTTTTCCAGAGTCAAGGCAGTTTAACTGGTTAAGACCCCTGTCAGAAATCCCGTTAGACTGATGATAAACACACGAACTTGAAACTTTACACACAAAAGCAATTCCGCGGCCAAAGCATCCCCGACGAGAGTCCGAAGTTAAAAAATGACCACATAGTGAATCTCATAAGCAATTATTAGCCTACACTATTCTTAGAAAAACAATATCGAGGTGGGAGAATTTGAAGAGGAAAAATAAAGGTACTAAAAATACAATGATAAAGGGACGAGGAATTGCACATAATGCGTTCCTAACCACATGTAACTAGACAAAGCTCGTCAAATCAAATCATGAGCAAAAGCAAGTAAATAAGTTTTTTAAAAGCCAAACACAATAATAAATTTTTTAAAAATAAAACAAAACCAAAACAAACAAAGCTTGCAAATATGAAGTGTCGTTAATATATTTTAAAAAACTAATAGAGAAGAACAAAAAAGTAAAGAAAAAAACGAACAAAACAAAACAACAACAAAAAAAAAAAAAAAAAACATACAAAAAAATGCCGCACTATGCTAAACAGTTTTTACCTCACACGCGGGGGTCTCAGTCCGTGAATGAATGAAAACTAAGTCCGTGAATGAATGATGAGGCTAACACAATCATCCGTCCTCAGTAAAAAATTACTGGCATTTCTGATCAAGCCATCAACGGAAATACTTGCCATTCACCCAAAGACGCCGCAGAGATGCTTTTGCTTTATTAACCTGAGCATTATTTTATCTTACATTTCGTGTACAACATTATGGATCCCCTTTCATATATCGTAGGAATTTTTTTTCAAGACACGGCCTCATTAACCAACATGCTATAGAGGGCGTAGAGCGGTTTCTTGACATACATAATACTCACTTAATATCACCGAGATCACATTGCTGTTAACGAATGTAGAGAAATATAAATAGAACGTACAGGTAACGACATTACAACCTACACAGAAAAAAAATTTTAAAAATTTGGCCAGACAACTACTCCTACATATCGATCGATTTAAATGACCTCCAAAAAACTCTCAAACCATGGGACTTCAAGAAGGAAATAACGACCTAGGTTTGAGCGTTTTTTTGACAACATGCGTTCGTTTTAATAGATCGACCTTTGATTAAATTAATTTTTCTGCCAAAACTTTTAAAATGTTATTTTTTCCAGATTAAGACCAACTTAGTGGGAACTCCCGAATTAGATTAAACCAAATATAGCATAAGAAGTTATGTCGGTGGGAGAGGAGGTGATGGGCGGGGTGGGGGGGGGGAGGGGGGAGTAGTATTGGTGGTGTAGTAAAGCAAGTGAGTACATTGTATGTCTAAGATTCACAACCGTTGAAAGGCATGGAGGAATGAAAAGAATTAAATGGGAATTTCAATTTACTGTATTTGAAAATGGCGATGGAACAGCTGCTTAACTGGTTACACTGCCGTACTCCGCTTAAAAATGAACAAAATTGAATCTTAAAAAATTTTTACCAGAAAGCACGTCCTTCAAAGTATACCGATCCGATTTAAAAAGCCCTCATCTTGGCAAAACTCTCAAACCTGGACTTTTTAAGAAAGACCTGAGAGTTTGTCTTTTTTTTTTTTTTTTTTTTTTTTTTTGATAGGGTCATTAAAATCGATCGATAGAATAATAACAAGTTTTTCCCCTCTGTCCGCATTCAAGGAATCTCCCGTACATGGTTTTCCTGGATTAATTTCGGCTCGAAAAAGGGACACCGTCCCATATGCGCTGAGAGGGGAATCCCTATTTCCATCTTGTTTTGATCTTATTAAGCCATTGTTTTTTTTTCTTTGTTTCTTTTTTTGTTATCTTTTTGTTTGGGGCGCCCCGAAATTGGTTGGCTATTCAAGATGGTTTCGTGAGGGTCGACCAGTTAGCCTTTTCCGCGAGGTAAGCACTTAAGCGCCCATCACCAGCGTTTGAATACGCAAGGCGGTGATCCATTAGACGGCAAAGAATATTATGGCACACCTTCTGCTAATATGATAGTGGTGAAAGTAATCGAAGAATTACATTATACGATTTCAATATATTTGTTTAGATACAAGGATAAAAAATATTTTAAGAATTAGGTGCGGGACCCGCCTACCACACCACACACACGCAAACACACACATACACATACCTACATACACCTATCCCTGCCCACGCAAGAGGCATAAAATGTGATAAGTAAAAATAATTATTATTAATTTTTACTATTATTTTTATTATTTAATTATCATGTTTCTGTTTTTATTCAGAATATAGTCCGATTAATCCCTGCTATGGCCACTACTGACTATTACTTAGCACATAAAAGTCAACGAATTGCTTTGCTAAAGTCCCAACATTTTTGGATAGGTTAAGTACTCAGATTATTATTCCAAAAAATTCGCCAAAAACGAAGGGTAAAATCCTCGAGTTTTCAGTATTTTTCATAAATGTGCTTCCAAAAGTGTCTGCTTTATTTCTAAATTTAAATGAATGCAAAAACTATTTTGAGATCAAATTTGTTTGTAAGTGTAAAGAAGCAACAACTATATTTAAAAAACAACAATAACATAATTACTCAATATTAATTCCACATAATCTATATGACTGTAAAACTGACTCTTGTATTTTACTGGATAAATGGAATTTACATTGAGAATCTTTTGTTGATCATAATAATATGAAAAACACAACTCGGTGTCATAAAAAAAAAGTTCACTTCTTGACTTAATACCAAATACCATTTCAAAGAAAATGAATTGTAAACGTTCAACCTTCGACATTATTTTAGAAAGTTTTTTGAAAAACTTACATATTATATATAATTCCCGGCAATGATTGAGTCCATTATTGTTACTTCTATAATGAGTTTTGCGATTTCCATCGACCTCCTCTACCTCCTCCACCTCATCATTAATATTATTAATGATATTATTATTATTAAAATTATTATTATATTATGATTATTATTATTATAAATATAATATTAAGTTATTATTAATTATTATTTAAATATAATTATTTAATATATTATTATTATTATTATTCATATTCATATTATTATCAACGTCCATCATCAAAATTATTGTTAAATAAAAAAATTATTATTATATTATTATATAAATATTATTATTAATTATTATTAATATTATTATTCTTATTAATTATTATTATATTATTCTGAACAGGCCTGGCGCGCTTTCTTGAATTCTAGCCTTTGCAAAGATTGCACCAAATGAATCGTCCAGCAATATCCACACCACCAAGCTCAAAATATTAAGACACTAATGTTTAAAGCAGAGTCTGAGGCTCTAAGGGCAGAAGACTTGGGAACAACATAGACCCATCAGCCAAGTACAAACTTATGTCAATCGCTGTCTTTCGACAAATACTCAGTTGAAATGGTTATGACAAAGTGCCAAATGCTGACCTTTGGACAATAATAAACCCAAGACACAAATGGATGTCCCGGTTCAGACGCAGACAGTGTCGATGGGTTGGCCATACCCTGCGAAAAGAGAGCCCTGAAATATACCAAGCAGGCTCCAAGTAGTGGAACCAGAGGGCATAAGAAACGGTGGTCGTCCAACACAGACATCACCAAGAATTTGAAGCGTCTCCAATCTTACATGGAGTGAGGCAAAGGTCTGTGCCAAGGACAGACGAAGAGGGAAGAATGCTGTTGAGGCCTTATGGTCCCCAGGAGCCAAGAGGCAGAAGTCAAGATAAGTCATTATTATTATTATTAAATATCATCATCATCATCAATCATCATCATCCTTATTATTATTAATATTATTATTATTATTATTATTATTAATATTATCATTAATTTGAATAGATGATGATGAATGATGATGATGAATGATGATGATGATGATGATTATTATTATTATTATCATTATATTAATATATTATTATTATTATTATTTATATTATCATCATCATCATCATCATTATATTATCATTATTAAGCATTATAATTAATTATTATTTATTAATATTATATTAATTCTCATTTATTATTATCATTATTATCATTTTATTATATTATTATTATTATTAATATTATTATTATTATTATCAATCATCATCGTCATATCATCGTAATTAATGGTAATTATTAATATTATTATTATTATTATTAATAATATCTTATTATTAAAATTATTTATATATCACTATTACTATCATTATATTATCATTATCAATATTATTATAATTATTATTTATTATTATTATTATTATTATTATTATAATTATTATCATTATTATAATCATTATTATTATCAATATAATTATTATAAATATTATTATTATTATTATTATTAATATCATATTATCAACATCATCGTCCATATTATTCGTAATGATTATTATTATTATTATACTAATAATTATTATTATAATTATTAATAAATATCAACATCATCGTCCTTATCATTGTAAATATTTAATTATTATTATTAATTATTATTATTATTAAATTATAATATAATATCATTATTATTATTATATTATTAATATAAAATTATTATTATTATTATTATTAATTAAAAATACTATTATATTATTAAAATTTTTTTTATTATATTAATCATATTATTCTTATTATTATTCATAATTATATAATATTATAATTAATAATTAATATTATTCTTATTACTGCATAGCTCAAGGATTTCAGCCCCGATGTTGGGGCCCCCTGTAGGTAAATGAGGGTGAAAATTCCCACATCACCAACTATGGCGATAAATAGGAGCGAGGCACTTATGTTGGTAAACAACACGAATGAAGTGCATAGAAAAAGTGCCAGAAACAATAGAGAAAAAAATTTTTTTTCGCGGCGTGGTGGGTTGAACCTGCGACCTTATAGGTACGTACAAACTCCGCCTGCAGGTGAGAGCGTGGGCTCTAACCGTTGTGAGCTATTCCACAACCCCCAAAATATATCGTTTCAAACTCAAATGCATACTAGATCCCTCACTCACCCACTACTTGAGACACGCCGATTCGTTCGTACACCACCATCGCGAAAAATTTTGACCATCAGTTTGACAGCTTAATAGCCAAAATTCTCAACACAAACATATAACATAGAACACGATTGAGACATTGAGATCAGCTCCGGTGTATGGGGTGAATTTTTTTTTATTCAGAAAAGTGATTGGACAGGACTTTAATGTTGGTAACAACAAGATATGACGTTTAATAGAAAAGTCCAGAAGACAATAGAGAATAAAAATTTTTTTTTCGGCGTCGGTGGTGGGGTTTGGAACCTGCGACCTTAATGGTACGACAACACCCGCCTTGCAGTTGAAGCGTGGCTCTACCGTTTGAGCTATCCACGAACACAAAAATATTCGTTTCAAACTTCAAGTCATTACTATATCCCTCCTCCACCCACTTCATGAGACCGCCTGATACGTTCGGACACCACCATCGCGAATAATTATTGACCAGCAGTTAAGCTTAATAGCCAAAATTCTCCAACACAAACAGATAACAATAGAACATTGAGACATTGAGTTTGCCCGGTGTATGGGGTGATTTTTATTCAGAAAAGTGAGTGGATGCAGGCTCATCATGTTGGTAACAACAAGATATGAAGTTACTAAGAAAAGTGCCAGAAGACAATAGACGAATAAAAATTTTTCGCGGCCGTGAGGTGGGGTTTTAGAACCAGCGACCTTATTGGTACGACAACTCCCCGCCTGGCAGGTGAGAGCGTGGCCTCTACCGTGTGAGCTACCACGAACACAAAAATAACGTGTTTCAAACTCACAGTCATTACTAGATCCCTCTCTCACCCACTTCTTGAGACCGCCGATACTTTCGTACACCACTGCGAATAATTTTGACCACTTCACATCATACTTGTTGTTTACCAACATAAGTGCCTGCTTCCACTCACTTTTCTGAATTAAAAAATTCACCCCATACACCGGAGCATACTCAAGTCTCAATCGTTTCTATTTTAATATTTTTTGTGTGAGAAAAATTGGCTATTAAGCTTAACTGCTGGTCAAAATTATTGGGCGATGGTGGGTGAACAACGAATCGGGGGGCCTCAAGAAGTGGGTGAGAGAGGGATCAGTAATGACTTTGAGTTTAAAAACGAATATTTTTGGTTCGGGGATAGCTCACACGTAGAGCCACGCTCTCACCTCCCAAAGGCGGAGTTGTCGTACCAAAAAGGGGTCGCGGGTTAAAAACCCCCACCACCGCCGCCGAAAATTTTTATTCTCTATTGTCTTCTGGCACTTTCTATCACTTCATATCTTGTTGTTACCAACAAAGTGCCTGCTCCACTCACTTACTAAATTAAAAAATTCACCCCATATCATACCGGGCATAACTCATTGTCTCCAATCGTTTCTAAGTTATATGTTTGTGTTGAGAATTTTGGCTATTAAGCGTAACTGCTGGTCGAAAATATTCGCGCATGAGGTGGTTGTACGAACGAATCGGCAGGTCTCAAGAAAGTGGTGAGAGAGGGATCTAGTAATGACCTTGAGTTTGAAACGAATATTTTTTTGTGTTCGTGGGATAGCTCACACGGTAGAGCCACGCTCTCACCTGCCAGGCGGAAGTTGTCGAAACCAAGTAAGGTCGCAGGTTCAAACCCCACCACCGCCGCAAAAAAATTTTATTTCTCCTTGTCTTCTGGCACTTTTTCTTTCACTTCATATCTTGTTGTTACCACATAAGTTCCCTCTCCACTCACTTTTCTGATTAAAAAATTCAACCCCATACACCGGAGCATACTCAATGTCTCATCGGATGTTTCTAGTTTATAAGTTAGTGTTGAGAATATTGGCTATTAACTTAACTGCTGGTCAAAATTATTTCGCGAATGGGGGTGTACGAACGAATCGTCGGTCTCAAGAAGTGGGTGAGAGAGGGATCTCGTAATGAACTTTGAGTTTTGAAACGAATATTTATTGTGTTCGTGGATAGCTCACACGGCAGAGCCACGCCTCTCTCCTGCCAGTCGGAGTTGTCGTACCAATAAGGTCGCAGGTTCAAACCCCACCACCGCCGCGAAAAATTTTTTTATTCCTCTATTTTCTTCTGGGCACTTTTCTATCACTTCATATCTTGTTGTTACCAACATAAGTGCCTGCACCACTCAACTTTCTGAAATCAAAAAAATTCACCCAAGCCCCTGAGCATACTCAAGTCTCAATCGATTTCTATGCTTATATGTTTTGTGTTGAGAAATATTGGCTATTATGCTTAACTGCTGTCAAAATTATACGCGAAGGTGGTGTACGAACGAATCGTGCGGACTCAAGAAGTGTGTGAGAGCGGGATCTATTAATGACTTTGAGTTGGAAACGAATATTATGTGTTCGTGGATAGCTCACACGGTAGAGCCCACGCTCTCACCTAGCCGCGGAGTTGTCGTCACAATACTGTCGCAGTTCAAACCCCACCACCGCCGCGAAAAAATTTTTATTCTCTATTGTCCTTCTGCTGCACTTTTCAATTATCTTCATATCTTGGCGATAAATATAGTACATGTTACTAGGACAATTCGGCCATTAAACTTTCTTCCAAGAAGACATTCTGGTAAACAAAGCAGGTTGTGAATGTCATAATATTTATCTCCCACCTTTGTCCTAACAGAGCGACGACGCTCGACGACAAATCGTAACAAAATCGCCAATACATTACTCCATTGATAGAACCTGCTTGGAGCAGGGCCATGGCACACTACGGACTGGCTCATGCAGAGAGGAGACAGACGGGGCAGAACATGGCGGGCCGTGCAAGATAGATGCTGGGTTGAATTATTACACAGCCTTACTAATGTCATCGGGGACGAAGGACAACACTCAAAAACAACAGGCTTTATGAGCGACCTACCATAAATTATTAACTATTGGGTGTGGGACACCTGGACTGATCGCAAAATAAAACGTCGCATAAAGTCCTTTTACTTATGGTTGTAGTAAAAAGGATTGTTATTTACACTTTCTAAGCCACTGTAAATGATTTGGAAAGTATTAACCCTATTTTCCGTGGAATTGAAAATGAATATGACACATATCTTCTACCCAAAGCATTAAACGCTAGATCTTAGTTTCTCGCAAAACAACAATGAACGAACAAGGATTTGGATTCTAAGGTATGATAAACTCATTATGAGTACATTCGGGGTCACAAACCTGACACAATCTATCGCTGTAATCAAGAGAGAAGTAACAGGTAACTTGGGTCATGAAGACTCATTAATATCTTGGAGAAAATGGTCAGAAAGCTATCTACATTTTTAAAAATAAGCTTATTATTCGAAACCCTTTGCTCGGGGAATCTTCCGAAGTGTGAGCGCAAGCTGAGCGCTGGGACCTCAAATACGCGTGGAGACTAGTACACGCAGGAAATGGTCTGGATACGAACGTTTCCTTTAATTTATTAAAGAATAGTCCCCCAGCTACCATAGGCCATGCTTCATAGCCAATATTTTAGAACACACATTTGACCTCCGTAGTACTGCAGATAGGTATATTTATAGCCTGGTGGAGATGGCGGATTTAAAAAAAAAATTGTACTAACAGATTGAAAAATAGTAAATAGACATTCTTAACTAAAACGGTCGAGCTGGAAACGAACGGATCCTCTGAATACAATAATAATGTATTAAATCACAGTTGAAACGGCGAACATTTTTTTCCACGATGAAGTCAGAGTTAAAGATCAATCTTCGTTAAAGTAAATAACATGCCGAATTTTGAATATAAAATGTATGTATTAAATAAATACGTAATAAAATAGACCTAGAGGGATTAATGGGGTACACAGAGAAGTGATAGCAGGCAGATCGTTGATGTATTTATCTTACCGACATGGTATGCAGTATTCTTAATAGCTCATCTACAATTGTAACATTTAATTTTCTTAAAATTCTCATGTCAACTAATGTCTTTAAAGCGCCATATGAAACGTTCTCTGAGATTAGCGCGCATTAATAGAAATAGTATAGGAAAAATATAATTTAAAGTATTCTGTATTTCGGTCTCGACATGAAGCACCCCAATATACAAGCATGACCATAGCCCAGAACCAGGTTGGAAGAGTACAGTTTCCGAATGTTATTAATGCTCCATCGCGTTGCAAGGGAATCTACAGATAGAACGAAATTGTACGTCACTCGGACTTTGTTAGTGTTTTTTTTGCTATCCATGTTTATGAGTAATTGCCATTAACTTTATTAACCAGGCTATTGAACGAACAATATTTACACACAATTTGACGTGTTGGTCCCGATATCGTATGGCAAATATTGTGAGTTTCTTAGCCAAGCGCAAGCCCATCTATAAGTCAAACCAGTAAAGTAAAAATAATGTCAGCCTCTCTAAAGTCATTAAGGTGTTTTTTCCCCTAGCCGATGTGTTTCTACAGAGTAAATATTCCAAGGATGTCAAAATAGGGAATCAAATGCCGTTGTCCCATTAAATATAAGGTGGGTATAGAGGGTGCAACATCACCTTGAGCAAGAATGCCAGAATTGATCTGAAGTTGTGTATCCGGACCGAAATAAGTAAAAATGTTCCTTTCTCCCTTTAAGTCATTATGAAACATCCGGACATCATCTCCTCATCATCATCAATCATCGACATCATCATCATCATCATCATCATCATCAACATCATCATCTATTCAACTCCTCATCAAACACAAATTGACATTATCACCTTCTTAATGACGAAAAAAAAAAAACACCAAATTCCTATAAAGAAAAGAAAGACAATGACAGCAACAAAAGCGTACCATAAAATACCACCGCCAACCACAGACCAACGAAATCAAGGATAACCTTGCCTTTCTGTCCACCCACTTAAGGCGATCAAAACACACAATGTAATAATATAAATAAGACTACAACAACAAAATATGTAATTCCACGCAGGTTACAAAGGAGTCTTCAAGGTTGTAGCTTTTACTTTTAACACAAATACAAAGAACAACAGAATTAATGTTTACAATCAAATAACGAAAGCCAAAACAGAAGCCAAAAAATGCGTTCTTGCATTTCACTTTGACACTCCACAAATCTTGCCGGCTATAGACTCAAGTCGGTTCGACACTCGCCTTCGGTCGGGAGGTCAGGGTTCAAATCCAGCTCTGGCGGCGCATAGTTGAGTCCCTTAGAAAAGGCTCTTTACTCAATATCTCACCGCACTTTGGTGTAAAAATGATTACTTGGCCGTTAGCAGAGCTGTCCTCTGACCGTAAAAAAATGTAATCTCGTCCTACAGGGTTATGTCTCATCCTGCAATGTTAAAGATTTGTTGGGAGGCAAAATGACCCTTTGCAAAGCACTTGAATCAAGTTTAGTGGATATAGTGCTATATAAAAACTTAATTTGTTATTTGATGTTTGTTTAAATTGTTTTTTTGTTAACTTTTATTTATTTCCTCTCACATCCCTTTTGATGTTTCTTGTTAACAATCAAAATAAACGAAAGCAAAACAGAAGGCAAAAATTCATTCTATTGACATTTTGCTTTGCCTCTCCACGAATGCAAAGATTTTGCTTTTGGCAATGATATGACATTCTATATTATGGCTAAATCAAATATCAGCATTACCAAGCTTAACTGTCGATACTCTGGAAAGACACGTAATATAAAAATTTGGCCAAAAACACGACCTTAATAGGGGGGCGATCGATATATATGAATCTCCCTCTTAGCAAAAAACTCAAAAAAACCTGGAACCTCGCGCGAGATCCCAGGGTTGAGAGTTTTTTGCCAAGATGAGGATCGTGGTTTTAAATCGAAGAACACTTTTGAGGACGATTTATACCCAATTTTTTTTTTAATATGCTTGTAATCAAAAAACGACAGTAGCTGTTAAATGTTATGGATCGGTCTACAAAGGCTAAAATCATGTAATATGTATGTCATGTGAACTTGTTTTGGTTTTATTTGAAAATTCTGTAATCTTACAGTTGGCATTGTTAGAGCAAAGCAAAAAAATGTATGAATGAAAACAATTAGTATGTTTATGTAAAATTTAAGGAGAGACTGGGTGGATTTGAAGATGCACTAGGATATGATATGATTGTAGTGGTGGACGGTGGTGGTGGGACATAAACCGGGTGGAAGATGATGATGATGATTGATGATGATGAAGAAGAATGATGAATATGAAGAAGTTGATATGAAGATTGATGATGATGATGATGTGGAGTGGCGGTGGTGGTGGTGGTGGGTGTGTGATGATGATGACGTAAATGAAGATGATGATGATGATGATGATGATGAAGTGGCGTGGTGTGTGGCGGTGGTGTTTGTGAGGATGATTATGACCTACTATTGATGATGTAGATGATGATGATGATATGAGATGAGATGTTGATATGATGATGATTATGATTATGATGATGTGGTGGTGACGGTGGGTGAGGTGTGGTGGTGGGTGTGTGATGGATATGAAGATAGAATGATGATGAATGATTATGTGGTGTGTGTTAGTGGCGGTGGTGGTTGTGAGGATGTTTATGAACGACAATATGATGTATGATGATGAAGATGATGAGAATGAAGATGATTATGATGATGAAGAAAACGATGATGAAGTAATTATAATAATACGAAGATGCTGATGAGGATGATGAAGATGAAGTCTGCGAACAGTGTTAGAGGTGTTAAGTTGAAAGTATCCTGAATGCACTTTGAATACACATACCACACACACGTCACATTGCGGTAAACCCCTGTTATCCTTTCGCCCCTGACAGACGAAAGCTACCGTAAAGGAATGACAACAATGAGGGACCTAGTTTTAATCTTAAAACTAGACTGAGACTCTTCCACTAGAATTTAACCTCACACACTCTGTAACACACCATCACTGAAATTTTTTTCTTCAAATTATGCCATTAACAATAATGATAATAATAAAATATAATAATAATATAATAATAAAAATGATGATTATGATGATGATGATGATGATGATGATGATGAGATGATGATGATGATTATGATACTAATAATGATAATAATACTATTAATAATAAAAATTAATTAATAATAATAAATAATAACTAATAATAATAATAATAATAATACTTAATAAAAATAATAATAATAATAATGATGAAGATAATAATAAAAAAATAATAATAATAATAATAAATAATAATAAAAATAATAATAAAATAATAAAAAAAATAATAATAAAAAAAGAATAATAATAATCATAATAATAAACAACAATCGAGTGAGTGGCTGTGAAAACAAATGAATTTCAAGAAAGACGTTTTGGGATTGATAGGTAATAATCTATACAACGGTCCGTTACATGTAATAACCGCTTTCACCAGGGATTGCCAGCCTAATTTTTTGAACAAAAAAAAATTACCAAAACAATTCACAAGAAAAATGCAAATGTTCATTTAAGAAAATGCCAAACTGTTTTAAACATAACTTTTTCAACTAAAATGCACCTAAAAGCTGAAATAAATTTGATTTACTATTCACTGACATAGCTTGGAATCGTGATAATAATAAAATAATTCCACTACAATCGGGCCAGTCTAGGTGATGATGTTGTTAAATTATGTTAAATTAGTGTTAATATGTCCATAAAATCAGTGAAATTAAATCATGCCAAACGACGTCAAAATGCCAAACGCAAGATAGCCAGATAGAAGAATATAAATAAGGGATAAATGATTTTGAACGACTTTTCCAGACTCGCCCAAAAACCATTAAATGCGGCCGTACCTGGAAAGACATGTACACCGTATTTCCAAATTTGGCCCGAAAACTCGTTTTCCTCAAATATCGATTGATTTAAATGAACTTCCTCTTGTCAAGAAT
>NW_027624344.1:2500-8378 GCF_034508935.2 Berghia stephanieae | reverse complement strand
CGTGCCGTGCTGATGTTGAAAACTAAGCACGCACATGCTAAAAGGCCGAAACCTTATAGTGAAGTGAGGGAAGCTTATCAGGTACGGACGATTGCCCCTATGACATCCTAGTCTGCGCGAAATCTGCGGATAGCGGCGCTAGCCGGCAGCGCTATTGTAGATTCGCGAGCGATGGAGGAGGTTTCGGGCTGTTTGGTCGGCTATACGGAATTGACGGAATGCGATTTGGCTGAAAGTGTCCGAGTCCTTGTGTACGTCGGTAGCAGTGAGTCAGTTGGTGGCTTTGATGGGACCCCGTGAGAGTACGAAGGCAGGCGGTCAGAAACTCTTTGACGGGGACTGTTGCTAGCCCAAACGCGTGCCGTGCTGATGTTGAAAACTAAGCACGCACATGCTAAAAGGCCGAAACCTTATAGTGAAGTGAGGGAAGCTTATCAGGTACGGACGATTGCCCCTATGACATCCTAGTCTGCGCGAAATCTGCGGATAGCGGCGCTAGCCGGCAGCGCTATTGTAGATTCGCGAGCGATGGGAGGAGGTTTCGGGCTGTTTGGTCGGCTATACGGAATTGACGGAATGCGATTTGGCTGAAAGTGTCCGAGTCCTTGTGTACGTCGGTAGCAGTGAGTCAGTTGGTGGCTTTGATGGGACCCCGTGAGAGTACGAAGGCAGGCGGTCAGAAACTCTTTGACGGGGACTGTTGCTAGCCCAAACGCGTGCCGTGCTGATGTTGAAAACTAAGCACGCACATGCTAAAAGGCCGAAACCTTATAGTGAAGTGAGGGAAGCTTATCAGGTACGGACCATTGCCCCTATGACATCCTAGTCTGCGCGAAATCTGCGGATAGCGGCGCTAGCCGGCAGTGCTATTGTAGATTCGCGAGCGATGGGAGGAGGTTTCGGGCTGTTTGGTCGGCTATACGGAATTGACGGAATGCGATTTGGCTGAAAGTGTCCGAGTCCTTGTGTACGTCGGTAGCAGTGAGTCAGTTGGTGGCTTTGATGGGACCCCGTGAGAGTACGAAGGCAGGCGGTCAGAATCTCTTTGACGGGGACTGTTGCTAGCCCAAACGCGTGCCGTGCTGATGTTGAAAACTAAGCACGCACATGCTAAAAGGCCGAAACCTTATAGTGAAGTGAGGGAAGCTTATCAGGTACGGACCATTGCCCCTATGACATCCTAGTCTGCGCGAAATCTGCGGATAGCGGCGCTAGCCGGCAGCGCTATTGTAGATTCGCGAGCGATGGGAGGAGATTTCGGGCTGTTTGGTCGGCTATAGGGAATTGACGGAATGCGATTTGGCTGAAAGGCAGGGAGGCTAATGAGGTGGATGATTGACAGACAGACCGAGTGAGGTTGATACGGTGAGGGGATGCCTAACGAATGGTGCCAAGAGGGAAGAGTTTGAGATGGTCGGGCCGTTCTTCTGCTGCGAGGGAAATGCTATGACTTTGGCTTGAGATATATAGCGTATGTCGTTTCCCGTCCTTTATGATGCAGGCAGCTTCTAAATGGTATCACGCTACTATGTACACGCGATCTATCGAGGCGTGGGCTTACACAGGGACACGCAACCGAGCGAAATATAACCGCTGGTGGGCAGTGCGTTGACCATGACAGCGACCAACGATATCACTCTGCAACGATCTGCCCGTCGTCCGGTGAATTCTAATGGCTGGATATCATGTTGCGGAGTTTCGTTCTTCAACTGGGGGTGACGGTTGTCGCGCAAAATCAATCGTACGTCTGAAACAATGTCTTTGCTAGGCACCTTCTAGCACCCAACCTCTCGACTTGGCTAGCCAACTTCTGGCTTCCCCTAATGAGCTAGGCACCTTCTAGCTCCCTACTCCGCTGGACATCTTCCAGCGCCTGAGCTAGTTGGACAATACGATTGATTTTGCGAGGGCAGTGTCATTCGCGGGCGAAGACCCTAACCCCGTTTCACGCTCTCCTGACATCAGGGTTTGTCGGGCGATGGGCTGGCCCGTTGCAGTTTGGTAGACACGACGAGACTTGACAAATCGCTGAAAGCCCATCAGATCGTTTTTAGTCAATTGGGTTGCCTTGATTGGTCCGTGATAACATTGTAGTGCGATATCTAGCGGCTACTGCTGGGAGACTTCAGTGCGGGACGGTTACCAAAGTAGCGAGTAAGGTTGGACAAGGGCCATCTCGCTCGGAACGGGTCACTCAGCGGGCGGGTGGTCAATGTCGGAGGTACCAGTAGTGTCTAGCGCCTCCCCTCACAGGCGAAACAGTGGAGAGAACGGTTGGAAGGAAGGAAGGGGTAGAGAGAAATGAGATTCTGTCGTGAACATATACTCGGCGTCTTCTAGAAGGTAGGAGGCGTACGGGTTCAGACTTAGAGCTGGTGACAAAGAATACCTGATGCAGGCAGGTGCCCGAAGTCGGACAAGCGTGCCCACGAAACGGTAACCAAAAGGGTCACTCATCGGCGGGTGACAATGTCGGGAGGTAACAGAGGTGTTCAGCGCCTCCCATTCACAGGCAAAACAGTTGGAGAGAACGGTTGGAAGGAAGGAAGGGGAGAGAGAAATGAGATTCTGTCGTGAACCATCTCGGGACCTAACGGTAGCGCCTCCCCCCACAGACCCCGAGCTGGTGACAAAGGATGGTTGAATACCCGAGGCAGGCAGGCGACGGAAGTCGGAGAATCGCGCGCACCTAACGGTACCGAAGAGGTAACCAAGAGACCCCGGGAAAGATGGCGAGAACGATCGGTCGAGTGAAGAACGGCGGACTAGTTGTGACCTATAGTTCCGTCGAAGAAAACAGCCCAGGGAACGGGCTTGGTGAAATCAGACCTTATCGAGCTGAGATCCTCGGACGCTGAGATTATCCCCCCATCCAGCAGGGTTTGTCTCGGCCACCTCTCCACCTGCCATGGCTTGTCGGCGCGCGGTGCGCGGTGGGTGGACAGTGTATATAACTAATATATATATATATTTTTTTTTTCTCCTCCGTCCAGAGGCACTTTTTTCTCTTTTTTTTTTGTCCCCTAACAGGCATCTGTAGTTCGCCAAGTGCATTTTCTAACATTCGCTCGCTGCGCATCTATCGGCATTCCGCGCATTTCTTTTTCTCCCTCAATAGGCTTCTGTTGAGCGCAATTCGCCAACAGGTTTTGTTGTTTTTTTGGGTTTTTTTTTGTTTTTTTCTCCTCCGTCCAGAGGCACTTTTTTCTCTTTTTTTTTTGTCCCCTAACAGGCATCTGTAGTTCGCCAAGTGCATTTTCTAACATTCGCTCGCTGCGCATCTATCGGCATTCCGCGCATTTCTTTTTCTCCCTCAATAGGCTTCTGTTGAGCGCTATTCTTCATTCGCCAACTGCATTTTAATTTTATTTCTCCCTCAATAGGCTTCTGTTGAGCGCAATTCGCCAACAGGTTTTGTTGCTTTTTTGTTTTGTTTTTTTGTCCCCCAAAAGGCTTCTGCGAAGCGCGATTCTTCATTCGCCAACTGAATTTTAATTTTATTTGTCCCTCAATAGGCTTCTGTTGAGCGCAATTCGCCAACAGGTTTTGTTGTTTTTTTTTGTTTTTTTTTTGTCCCCCAAAAGGCTTCTGCGAAGCGCTATTCTTCATTCGCCAACTGCATTTTAATTTTATTTGTCCCTCAATAGGCTTCTGTTGAGCGCAATTCGCCAACAGGTTTTGTTGCTTTTTTCGGTTTTTTTTTGTCCCCCAAAAGGCTTCTGCGAAGCGCGATTCTTCATTCGCCAACTGCATTTTAATTTTATTTGTCCCTCAATAGGCTTCTGTTGAGCGCAATTCGCCAACAGGTTTTGTTGTTTTTTTTTGTTTTTTTTTTTGTCCCCCAAAAGGCTTCTGCGAAGCGCTATTCTTCATTCGCCAACTGCATTTTAATTTTATTTGTCCCTCAATAGGCTTCTGTTGAGCGCAATTCGCCAACAGGTTTTGTTGTTTTTTTTTTGTTTTTTTTTTGTCCCCCAAAAGGCTTCTGCGAAGCGCGACTCTTCATTCGCCAACTGCATTTTAATTTTATTTGTCCCTCAATAGGCTTCTGTTGAGCGCAATTCGCCAACAGGTTTTGTTGCTTTTTTGGTTTTTTTTTTGTCCCCCAAAAGGCTTCTCCGAAGCGCGATTCTTCATTCGCCAACTGCATTTTAATTTTATTTCTCCCTCAATAGGCTTCTGTTGAGCGCAATTCGCCAACAGGTTTTGTTGTTTTTTTTGTTTTTTTTATTTTATTTTTTTTTTTGTCCCCCAAAAGGCTTCTCCGAAGCGCGATTCTTCATTCGCCAACTGCATTTTAATTTTATTTCTCCCTCAATAGGCTTCTGTTGAGCGCAATTCGCCAACAGGTTTTGTTGCGCCGAGCGGGACAATATCCAGTAAACGTGCTCAAAGCGTTTTACAACGGGTTCCCAGCCAACAGCAACACTTAACACGCGGAGCGAGACATGACAGGAATGAAAAAAAAACACTAGGAACGGCCATGTACTCGTTTTCAAGGGATGCAACTCAAGAATATAACATAGGGTGTACAAATACCAAGGATTAATTCCCTTGATAGTTGAGTCCTTGAAAAAAGTTTCTTTACTCACACTCTCTCGCTGTACTCGTGTTTAAATAAAAATGATCAACACAATGGCTACCGGTTGGTTTGTCAGTTAATTACATCAACTATGCGCCGAACGAGGCTCGAACCCAGTACTTTGTTGTTATTATTATTATTATTATTATTATTATTATTATTATTATTATTATTATTATTATTATTATTATTATTATTATTATTATTATTATTACTACTACTACTACTATTACTATTATTATAATTCTAGCCCAACATATCCAGTAACGTGCTCAAAGCGCTTTACAACAGCAACAACAGTTAACACGCAGAGCGGGACACGAGAGGACGGAGAAATCACTACTAACGGACAGGTATTAGTCTTACACCTGATTACGGTGAGAGAATGTGAGTAAATATCCCTTTTTATCGAGGACTCAACTATGCGCCGACCGAGGCAATCGTGCTCAAAGCGCTTTACAACGCGTCTACAGCCAACAGCAACACTTAACACGCAGAGCGGGACACGACAGGACGGAGAAAACATTACTAACTAGTTCTACATCCGAGTGCGGTGAGAGAATGTGAGTAAAGAACCTTTTTATCCAGGACTCAACTATGCGCCGACCGAGGCAATCGTGCTCAAAGCGCTTTACAACGCGTCTACAGCCAACAGCAACACTTAACACGCAGAGCGGGACACGAGAGGACGGAGAAAACATTACTAACTAGTTCTACATCCGAGTACGGTGCGAGAATGTGAGTAAAAATCCTTTTTATCGAGGACTCTACTATGCGCCGAGCGAGGCAATCGTGCTCAAATCGTTTTACAACGCGTCTGCAGCCAACAGCAACAGTTAACACGCAGAGCGGGACACGACAGGACGGAGAAAACATTACTAACTAGTTCTACATCCGAGTACGGTGCGAGAATGTGAGTAAAGATCCTTTTTATCGAGGACTCTACCATGCGCCGAGCGAGGCAATCGTGCTCAAATCGTTTTACAACGCGTCTGCAGCCAACAGCAACAGTTAACACGCAGAGCGGGACACGAGAGGATGGAGAAAACACTAGTAAAGTCACGGCCATGTACTCGTTTTCAAGGGATGCAACTCAAGAAGATAACATAGGGTGAACAAATACCAAGGATTAATTCCCTTGAACTACTATTATTATTGTTATTATTATTATTATTATTATTATTATTATTATTATTATTATTATTATTATTATTATTATTATTATTATTATTATTATTATTATTATTATTATTATTAAGCCAACTTATCCAGTAACTTGCTCAAAGCGCTTTACAA
>NW_027624343.1:0-8372 GCF_034508935.2 Berghia stephanieae | reverse complement strand
CTTTTTTTGAAATTTTGGGCGGTTTGGGATTCTTCCTTTAAAAGATGAGATAAAGCAGATTTTTATCAAATGTACAGATTTCTTTGTGGGGAAAGGAGCCCCTTTGAGAAAAGCAAAAAAAACTTGTGTAAAGGCCAAGGGAAACTTTTTTTTTGTTTTGGGGTATTTCAGAAATTTTAAATTTTTAATTAAATATGTCTTTAGTCAGGAAAAAAATTGCATTTTTAAATTTAATTAACAAAAAATTTAAAATTCCCGATATATTCTTTTATTGAAAAAAGGAAAGGCCACCTTTCCAAACCCCCGTTTTTCAAGCTGAGCTTTTCATTTTTATTTTAAAAAAAATTTTTTTTTTGAGTCCAAATTTTTTTTTTAATTCCCTCTTATAAAAATACTTCCCAAATTTTTTTGAAGAGTTTCCAGAAAGCACAGAGGTGTTGAAAAAATTAAAAGTGGATAGGGCCCCCTTTGGATCTCAAGTTTTTTTTTCCCACCCCAAAGGAAAAAAATATTAACCGCCCCCCCTTTTTGTTCCAATGTGGCCCCCTAAAGCCCTTCCCTTGCAGATTCAAGGTGAGGAGATGCAAAGTCTTATTTTTTTTTGTATTTGTTTTATAAAGTAGAAAATTGTATGTGGGGTTGCAGCCGGGGAAAATGTTTTTTCCCCAAATGATTTGGTTTTAGCTATGAAAATTAGCAATCTTTTGGTTTTGGAACAATTTAAATAAAAAAAATTATCTTGTTAGAGGCATGATTTCTTTTTAGTTTTCAAAAAAAGGGAAAAGACAACAGAATAATTTGTATGTTTGTCTTTTCTTTTCAAAAGGGGGTAAAGTGGATGTAATTTTTTGGAATAGCCTTTTTTAAAAATTTACCTTTTTTTTCTAATTTTTAAAAATCTGCGTTTTCTAACTTTTACTTTCTTTTATCTTTTCCTTTACACCGCGTTTGCTCAAATATTCACCAACAGCAAACATCAGCCCATCCCCCTCATATTATCCCGGGTTTTTCCTTTTTCCCAAAACTCGCCCCACGCAGCTCCTTGTCATCATTTCCCCGTCCCACTTCCCGCGGCTGCTAAAAAAGTTTTCATTGTCCCCCAGTCGAGCCCTACCCCCCCCCGTTACTCGACATCATCCCACTCTCCCAGGGTTAAAGTTAGTGAGAGCAGTATCTTCGGCCACCTTCCCCCCTGCAGCATATGGCGTGGTGTGACCCCCCAAAGTTGTTGTTTTCGGGGGGGCCAAAGTCCCCCGTAGGGGAGTTCTTCGGGTTTTGGTAGTTTAAACCCCAAAATACCCGGGAAAAACACATTTTGAGTTTCATAAGGAAGAGTAAGTTGGATTTGTCTTATTCCTGTGATGTCTTTTACTAGGAATCAAACTTTTCAGAATTTGGGGATTGGAGTATATAAATTAAAAAATTTTGAAAATTTGGAAATTTTTTTTGTGTGTGTGTGTGGGGGGGGGGGGGGTGGGGTTTAGCTTAAGTTTTACTAGTCTGAGAGGAAAAGACAATAAATTTGAGTTTATGAATTTTTGATAAATGTAAAAGTGGGGTGGCAAAAATTAGTTTTTTTAGTATAAAATCTCGCATTTTTAATTTTGAGGGTTTTTTCCCAAACAATTTGTAATACTTTCTTTTTGTTGCTTTTCATTTTTTGAAAATCTTAATTAACCTTAATTTTGAAGGTGGGGTTTGTTTTAAAATTAGAAAGTAGTTGCCCCAGTCCCCCAAGAGAGAGTAAATGGGTAAACTCACAAATGAGCTGAGGTGTATTTTTGTTTAGTGTCTTAAAGGGGAAAACGGTACACCCCAATTAATGTTTGAAAGAAATTGAGTCTCGCCTTGGGGGTTAAGCTGGTAGTGTTTTTAGTTGTGTTGTTTTTATCAATTACTTTGTATCATTTTTAAATGAAGTCGTGCCTTTGTTTTTGGATGATTTTTAATATTGGGATGTTCTCTTTCATTTTAGGTTTTTGGTTTATGTAAGGATTTTGGGGTTTTTTTTTGTGGTTTCCCAAGGACCATTTTTTACCAGTTTTTTTTCGGGAAAATTTTATCAAATTCAAAACTTAAAAGTAGAAAAATGGGGGGTAGTTTTTTTTTAAAAAAGGGGAAATTTTAAGGCGTTCTATATAAAAATTTTGAGTAGAGCTTTTTTCTTTTGGGCCGAAAATCATGACAGTGATTTAAATTTTCCCAGGCGTAAAAAATTGGGAAAAAAAAACCCAAAAAAACTGTTATTCATTTCTTTTGTGTGTTATTTGTCTCAATTGCCAATAAAAAGACTGAAACAATATTCCAAATTTGATTTTTTTCAATCCCAAAAACCCCTTGATGTTGATTTGTATTCCCCCGCCAAGTTTTCAGGTTTTTTTTAATTCCCTGGTGGACCCCTGATAAAGCATTAAAACAATACCCCAAATCAAAATCAGACAAACCGTAAAATTTTTTATGGTCAATTTTATTTGTTTATCAATAAAAATAACTCGGCATGGAAAATCAACCCCGTTGTATTTTTCCCTTAGTATTGGCATTATAATTTTTGAGTTACGTCAAAAAAATGAATTGAAAAACACTCGTAAACACTCCCTGTAATCGAGTTATGCGTTTATGATAAAAATATTCCACATACCAAAACTTTAATTAATATTCTTAAATATTTTTTCCCCCAAAAATTGATAAATTATAATGAAATACACTTTTTCAATTTTCCAAAAATTTGGAAAAAAACGCCCGTTTCAAAATTTGTATCTGTACCTAAGCATGGCCCCCCATCTGGTGTTTCGCCTAAATTATGGGCCCCTTAAATTCCGATAAAACCTATTTTATTGGCCGAGCAATTATCACATGCAAGTTGACACTGTTAGGGACTGTGCTTCGGCAAAATGATAATTTCAAGAGGGAATTCCCATGTTGTTCCCTTCGATGAACAATTCCTTATCAAGAGATAATTGGTCGTCTCGTTTGGGGCCCCAAACAGATACCAAATATCCCAACCCTTTTGGGCAAAAGGAAATAATAGGCCCCGGCTGGAGAGGATTTGAGGGGTGAACCTATAAAGGACAAAAAAAGGGGTTTAATTAAAACCCCATAATAAAAAGCAGAAAAAAGGTACCTTTTCATCAATAAAGTTCGTTTACCCAAAAAAAAAATTTTTTAAAATTAGGCAAAACATAACATACTAATTTTTAAAAAAACATTAAAAACAAGGGTGGTTCGCTGTTCGAAAAGGTTTCATTCCAAAGAACAAAGCGACCCGAAAAAAACAAATAGTCTTGTAATCTTTGGATTTTAATACCGCCATTCATGCCTTTTTACATTTTGGCCCTTTTTGCCCCTATTGCCAAAAAATGGTGTAAAAGAAAAAAAAAAGAGAAAAATCAAAAAAGATAAAAATATAAGTATAAAAATAATGAATGTGGACATGTCTGTAAAAGCTTTTTGTTTAAAAAGAATGAACCCCTCAATGGTAGTTCAACAAACTATGGAAAAGTGTCTGAAGTATTATGCCCCTTTATGTCCCCAAAACAAGATTAAAAAGATGGATTTCACGAAATGACAAGAGCTATGGGAATTTACCTGTTGAGCAAAGTCAAGAAAAAATGAAGAATTCAGGAGTGGATCAACCCCCGACCTCACCCGTCCAATTACTCTCGTCCGCTTGCGAAGATGTAGAAGTTCCCTTTTCCCTTTTTTACTTACTTAAAACCCCCCGTGCTTATCCAGAAAAAGTCTTTTTCCCCGAGCTATTTTCTGATCTGTAAAAATGAAAAAGAAACGAAAAAAAAAAATCTTGTAAATAAAAAAAAAAATCCCAAGTGAAAGCCCCAGAAATATTTTGAAAAAAAAATAATAAAAGTCCCCTGGGGATTGGGATAAGACGGTAAACAAAAGGAGAGAGAGAGAGACAACCCTTATTGCATTTGAGGGAGAGGGTTATTTTATGGGTAAGTCATGGAAAAAAAAAGGGAAAACCCAAAAAACAATACCCGAAAAAATTTTGGGGTTGTTGCTTTGGCAGCCAACACAAATTGTCTTTGGCCGGTCTACGAGACCTTTTGGGAGATGTTTTTCCAGATTCCAACAAAAGGGGTCTTTTTCCCCGCCCCGATTTCTGAGAAAAATTAAAAAAGGTAAAAAATTTAAATTTTAAAATTAAACCAAAAAAAATATTTTGGTGCACACAAATTTAAATAAAAGGAAAGTAAGGAGATACCCAAATTTTTTTTTTAAAAACAAAATGTCGTATATCCGGAGCTATAAAATAATTTTGATGAAATCTTTCACTTTCCAAAGTTTTTATTCATTAACTTTTTTTTTGGATCGAATAATTTATAAATTTTACAGGTTTATGAAATTAGAAAAATTTTTTGATAAAAAATGGAAACAAAAAAAAACCCCTTGATGTTAAGAAATAAAAAAAATAGTTGACTTACCATTTTGTTCCAAGACAAATTTTTATTGTCTGTTACTTCAGTTTTGTTAAATTTTTTGGGGATTTGGAGGGCCCCTCTTAAAAGGAATCCCCAGGCAAATTATAGCTTTTTCCCAACAGGTTGTTGAGGAATGGGGGATCCTCGTTCCCCTTTTCTGTGAATGCATTTGCGTCCGCCCTCCCCTGGGTTTTTTGTGGAGACAAGGGGATTACTCGGGTATTTCTATGTCTTGTCAGCCCATTTTTTCCATCCTGCCCCCAACAACAAAAAACTTAAAAAAAATGGAAGACCCGTTCGAATAAAAACCAACAATTAAAACTTTAAATTACAGATCGCCCCCAATTCATATATAAAACCAAAACGGGAAACCTAAAATTTTTAAAAAAATCGAGGGAAAAAAATTGGGGAAAACAAAAAAAAGCTACTAATGGAAATAGATAGCTTCACAAGCCAAATTTTTATTTCCCATGTATTTCGTTTTTTAAATTTTGGGGGGTTTTTAGGGCATCCCTCTTTAAAACCTGGAATCCTCCCCGGCAAAATTTGTGTTCTTCCTCAAAAAAGGTGTTGAGGATAGAGGAACCTCTGTATCCTTTACTGTGACTGCCTTGAAGTCCGCCTCCCTGGCCCCCTTGGGAGACGTAGGGGATTATTGGGTTTAAATGTCTTGTACCCGTTTGTTTCCCACCCTGAACAACAACAACAACATTAAAACACAAAGGAATGCCCAAAGTTCAGAATAAAAAAAAACAATTCAAAACAAAATTACAGCTTGCCAATTATTAAAAACCAAACGGCCCCAAAAGATTAAAAAGTTCGGGGGAAAAAATTTGGAAAGCGAAGATGATAAAAGGGGAAAAAGATATGCTTATACAAAGGAAATGAAGCTTTTCGGGTCAAAAAATTATTTTTCTTTGTTTTAGGTTATTTTTAACGTGCGTGTTTAATTAAAAAATAATAAGTAGTTGCAATTCAAATTCGGTGGTTTTAAAACAAAATGGCTTCCCTAAAAATAACAAGAATTTAAAAAAAAAAATCCTTTAAAATTGTTTAAAAATTAAAAACTTGTTAAAACATCATGAACAGACCTTGGTCCATTTATTAAAAAATTTTTGGGCGGTTTTTAGAAAATTCTGAATGTTTTTATCTGGGATGAAGTTGCCGCTCCTACGATTGGTTGTATTTTGATGAACCCGGGGTTCGTTCATATTTACCCACCCTAAATGCTGAGACTAAAAAAAAAAGGAGTAACTCTTCCCATATAAGTTTTCCCCGGTCCCCGACTAGTGGTATAATGGTTTGCTGTCCTTTTCCTTTAAATTAAAAAATCTATTTTATGAGGGAAAAAATTACGGATTAAAAACCCGGGCATTGTGCGGCAAAAAGCCGATTATCAGAAAAAAAATTTTTTCGCCCTCTTTCCCCTCCCTCTGTCTTTGATGGTTTACAAATGTGCTCGCATCGTGAAGGGCAAGCGAAAAGGCTGCAGACAATGATTTGTATTTTTGAAAAAATTTTTATTTAAATGGAAATGAAAAAAGTTTTAAAAAAAAGTCCAAAAAAATTTAAAAAACGTGAAAAAAAACAAACCTTAACAAATGTAAGTTTTTAAATAATTCCCAAATCGAGTCAAGTGAAAAAAAAATTTGGAAAAAAGAAAATATGGATTATTTGCGACTGCAATTCAAGGGTATTATGTCATGATGAAATAGGTGCTGGAATTGAAAACAATTTAAATTGAATGTTGGGTGAAACTTTTTGTAGTAGGGAATATGAATCTTTTTCCAGCATTGAAAAAAAAAAAAAAAAAATATAATCTGAAATTTCTATTTCTTTTTAAAAATTTTAAATTCACTTTTCTGAGTTAAATTTATCAAAAACCAAAGTTTTAAGACGAGGTCCATTATTAAAAAAATCTAAATAAAAGGAGGTTGCTCTTTGTGACATTTCCCAAAAAATATCAAGGTGTAAATTTTGGAAAGTGCTCTGCGAAAATGGGAATTACTCGATTCAGATGATGTGCCGTGGTTTTTGAAGCAAAGTGTAAATAAAAAAAAGAACTCCCGAAAAAGCGTTGGGTCTGTCGTTTTAGTAGTGCTTTTCCCAACAAAAAAAACCCGGCAAAAAAGCCATAATAGCCAAAACAATTTTTTTTTTTTAAAACAGCTTGGGGAAAAATCGCAAAAGAAAAATTTTGGGACTAAATTAATACCTCTCAATATTTTATATCTTATATCATCCCATGTCCACTCGCAATTTGTTGCACCCAACCTACTCAAAAAAAAAGTAAAAAGGAAAAAAGAGATAACCTTGGGTATGTCGTAAACCCCACCTGGAATCAGAAATTTAACAGGTGAAAAGTTGGAAGCATCTAAATTTTTTCCATTGCAAGCTTCTTGCGGCAACCAATAAATTTTGGACATGCTCCCCCCCTTGGTCATTTGGAAACAAATAATCACCCGAAGTGGTTTTGGTATCAATTTGAAGTAAGGGCTCCCCAACAGTCGGGGAATGGTGGTCTACATTTCCGCTGTAGCGAGAGAAAAAAATGTGGCCCTTAAAACCAAAGAAAACAGGGTGGATTTTTGACCCAAATGCACTTTTCACTTTAAAAACAGCCTTTTTAAAACATGGAATGAAAGTCATTCAAAGAAAGGAGGTATTCAAATAGTCTGTATCCCAGAAAAAACAAATCATTTGACCCAAATATCAAAACAGAGCTGGAAAAAACAATATCATCAACATCTGTAGCAGACAGTGTTGGAAAAGGATTTATTTTTTACAAAAATGGAAAATCTGCAGGTTTTTTTGTTCATAGTTTCCAAAGGTTCAGCAAAAATAAAGAAAAAAAGAAAAGAACACCCCTATGAATCTTTTTGTCTCTGCAAGATCAGCAAGAAAGATTGTAGTTTAAATTTTGTGTGAAACTATTGATTTTAAAAAAATAAAGTCATTTTTATGGCGCATGAGTGCGGTGGCATTGGGGAAAAAAATATTAAATCGTTTCGATTGTGACTCGTAAAGTTGATTTTCTTTTTGGGGTCCCCAAAACGAAGCCATCCTGCTACAACCCTTTTTATACACCGTGGCCCAAAACATCCAAAAAGTTAATGCGTTTTGGTGCACATTCTCCTTATTCTCCCCCCCAGCAAATTTTTCCGAAATCCCCCCAAGTTTTTCTTAAATTTTTTCCACCCGCCCAAGGCCCTACAGCAGCTGTAGAAAGCGCTAAAATAAAAGAGCATTACAAATAGAATTTGTGACGCATCCCCCCACCCAAACAATCTTTTAACTTTTAGTCAAAAGATTTACAAAAGGCCCTATCTGATAGGAGACTTTTGTTTTTTTTAATTTTCTTCAAAAACAACCTTATTTTGTACTTTTTCCATCAATGCGTAACAATTTTTAAAAAAAGCAAAGTTCGAACGTCACATGCAATTTTTGGTGCAAAAAAAAGAGTGGTACTGGATAGAAAATGTGTTTTTAAAATAGTGAGATTTGTCCGACTGGTCCCTAATGCGGTGAAAATGATCTGCCCCTTTATTTTTCAAAACATATTCTTTGGAAAAGATATTTGTTCGTTAGAAAAAAATTTAAGCAGTTGCGTTTTGGAGATCCCCCCAAACTTGATCCAAATAAACAGTTTTATAAAAATAATGATTATATATCGTTTACTTTATCGGTTTTGTGGGGCGAAAAAAAATTGTTTAAACAATTTGCGATCACGTTTTTTGTGTAAGGGTTGTTTGTAAAAGTTTCAATGCTAGTAAAGCATTAGGTCTTAGGTGATGTAAATCCAGAATTTCCCCTATAATTTTGGGAAATGGGTTTGGTTAAAGGCCCCAATTTGTTGAAGTTTGGAATCATTAAAGTCTACTTGCATATCCTGAAAATTTGGGTATCCTTTTCCCGATTTTTGTTTGCCTCTTT
>NW_027624342.1:0-8372 GCF_034508935.2 Berghia stephanieae | reverse complement strand
ATATATATATAAAATTTTATATATATATATATAAAATATATATAAATATTTTTAATAAAAATATAAAATAAAATTTAATATTATATAAATATATATATTAAAAATTTTATATATATATATATATGACCAAAGGGGCAAAAGGTCCCCGCCCTGATCCAGTGTTAAAGAAAATTTGATTTTTACTTAATTATGGGCGTTTTCTTTGGGGTTAATGTTTTTATAAATTTACAATAGAAAAGGATAAAATGAGATAGCTCAACATACTCTGTACAAAAGAATTGAAATAAAACAATTGAAATGAATTTTGAATGCTGTTTGGCTGTGCTTAAAAGTGGTAACGCATCACCTTTTTAGAAATCATGTAGAAAAAAAATTGTGAGTTTTTACTCCCCTTGATTGAAATTTGACTAATTGTATAAAAGTAAAAATTTTACTTTAAACGAAATTTTGCAGTATATTCATATCTGATAAGTTTCATAAAGAGTTCTTAAAAAGTTGGTGTTGTTGTGACTTTTGGGTCACCCAAACACACACAATACAAGACTCGACACGAAACTTTAAAGCTATGATTAATGTTTTTAATGCTTTTTTATGAAAAAAAGCATGATTTCTATTTAACTCAAATTTTGGAGTAAATGTATACCGTTTTCCGATATTGAGGTTTATTGGTTTTGGGTCCTTTTGTCACAAGAACACGGCATGCGTGAACACGGGGAAGTTTTTTTCTTTAAAGGGCGTTCGAAATTTGGATCTACCCTTCTTCCAGTCTTTAAAGTGCACACGTCTTTTGCCTTTCCAGCGTGGCTCCGGGCAGAAAAGGTAATTTAACTTTTGGGGTTTATCGCTATTTTACATTGTCCAAGCAACACTTGAATTGGATATTACAAAAGGCCACCCAAAAAAATTTTGTTTTCAGCTGTTATTCTATTTAAAATTGAAAATTTTGCTCTACATAACTGTGATTTTGACACAATTAATTTTTTCCTTGTAATTCTAAATTTTTTTTGTTTTAGGGTTGTATCAATCAAGAAAAAGACAAAACTCAAGCTTTTGACGAAACCAGATAAAAAAAAAGGGGTTTTCAAAAAATTTGATTGATTTACTAGTAACAACTAAATTTCACAAACTACCAGATTTGGCAGTATGGGTGGTTACCCTATGGGTTCATTAATTCTTACCCTAGCGATATTTATCTAGTGTTTGTGGACTTTTGGTACTTTTTGTGACCATTGGTGTCATTGGGTTTAAAAAGTCACAGGTGACACTTAGTTTTAAGTTTCAAAAGTATTTCTGTTTTCATGTTCTTCAAAGCTTGAAATGTCATGAATTACATTTTAAAAAGGCTATATTACATGGTTCAGTTGCCATTTTTTTATTTATTGAGGCAAAATTGCGTTCAAGTGCCGATTTTGACCAAAGTAATGCAACAATGGTATTCTAAATTTTTAAAGTATATTTCCAATTTGAAAGTATTTTAGTTTCTTAAAATATTATTGAATTTCATTTTAGAGTAGGTTATTGTGCTTTTTTGACTGAAAATAATGAATTTAGGGCGAAAGTGTGATTTGGTGTTGCTTTGACAAAAGTAAGGGTTTTGTCACGGTCTTATGTACAAGTCACATTCAGATCTCTAATTTCCATGTATATTTTATTTTTGAAGTCTTTGGTTTCTGAAATATTTTTAAATTCCATATTTAATGACTTTTTACACAGGTTTGACTGAAATTAATGTTTATATTGTCGAAATTTAAATTTTGGGGTATTGCTTGTGAATAAGTAATGGTGTCACCCGCTAATGCAAAAGTGCAAAATGCCGCTAAATATGATATGCTTTGGTCACTTATTTCCCACATTTTTTCCCAAAAGTTTTAAACATGCTGGTCAAAACATATGAAATTTTGTTTTTTTTGTTAATGTACAAACTTTTTAGGGAAATAATATATTTGCATTCTATGTTGCTTGTGACCGATGACCCAAAAAGCAACTTTTTTCTCCAATAGTTGGTAATATTTTTGTATATGATTGTTGTTGTTTTGTGTCTTTTTGTCCATAATTCTAAAAAAAGTTTGATACTCAAAAAAAAATCATTTGGTTTTAGAGTTTTTTGTCTCTTTTGGTGTCCCCGGTCACAGGTGACACCAGAAACCCTATGGGAAAATTGTTGACGATATTATGCTGGTTAGACATTAAATTTTTCTAAAGGGTTTTTTGATTCATGAAGTACAGGGTTTTTGCTACCATATAGAAAAGATGAATGGCTATTATGTACTTTTTTTTGAAAAAAAAAAATTGGCACCTTTTGACCTTGGCTCTTATTTATATATATATATATATATATATATTATATTTATAAATATAAAATTATTATATATATATAATATATATATATATTATATTATATAAAAATTATATATATTATAAAGGATTAATCCGGAAATAGGTCGACCCCATTAAAAACAGCCCAAAGATGACCAGTGCTATATTTGTTACGTTTGGAAATATCTTAGATGTAAAATAATTTTTTTGTGCTTTTTTTATGCTTTCAAAAAGGCTGTAGGGTTTGAATCTGACTTTTTAAAAAAAAGCCAAAGTATATTTTTTTTAGTGGTGCCAAAAATTTTTTTAAGGATTTAAACCCGCTCTTAGGGGCCAAAGGGGGGGTCAACTTTAGGTAGCATTTATGTATCAAAATTTGAGCCTTAAAGTCGAAAATAAAATTGTATAATTTTTTTGCTTTGTGAGTAGGTCCCCACAGGACTTATTAAATGTTTATAATCAAAATGGGATTAAAAATCAAGGAGAAATTAGTTTTTACATATTTTTTGGATGCAATATGGTTTTTGATCCGAAGGTCGGGGGTTCGAATCTCAGTAAGGGCTTGTGGGTTTTTTTCCCTCCCGTTTTTTTAAAGGCGTGCCCCAACAACATACTCAGGTGTAAAACGAGCCCCAGGTCAATAAAGTTTGTTTTTGGGGCCACTACCTACAATTGAAAAATGCTTAAAGGACAGCGTTAAAATTCACAACATTAATTGAAGATTGGAAGGGAAGGAGTAGACCACTTCAGAAAAGGGCTCCCCAAAAGTTTGGTATTGAAAGCGTTAGTGCTAGTACTCGTTAATCCATTTGTGGAGGGGGGGACATGATGCATTTTATTAGGACATGGGTAGGCAAACCCCTACCCTCCCTTTTAGTATTCAACAAAACATGCTTTTTTTTACTTTTAGGGCAGCTTCTCATCAGTATGTATCAATCATATTTAATACAAAAAATTATAATTTTTTCCCATATCATAAACATAATTTGGGAAAAAAAAAAAAAAAAAAAATTTTTAACGGCATAATCAGCCATTGGTCAAAACCTTTTAAAATAAATATTTTTAAAAATTTACAATAAATATTACGATCTTTGTTTCAATTGGTTGGAAATTTCTTTTCGATTTTTTATAGCACAAATTGCATTAAAATTTCTTAAAACCAGACCTCTCACCTTTTTAATTTAATACCGTATTTGGTCTCCTCCGGCATGAATAAATGTTCTACCCTCCCTGTTCTATCCTGCCTTATTAAGTTTTATACTTCAGTTGGATGAATCTTCATCCATTCTTTCACCAATATTTATTTATAGTTTTGGGGGTTTGATTGGCCCCTTACTTGTCTTGCAACAACACCCCAAAACTTTTTAAAATGGATTTTGGATCGAGTGATCGGGGATAGCTTAGAAAAAAGTTGCATGTTGTGTTTTCGGAGAGTTTCCTGCAAACCCCAGAAATATGACAATCATCAATGAGATTTTAAACCCCTTCAATAACCAAAAAAGAATTCAAAAACTCCCCAGATAAAGCGCATCTGAAATCACCTCTAATTGGGCGTAATATGCGAAGAACTGGGAAAAGGAAAATTCCAAACCAGGATCAACATATCACTTCTTTCCTCAGAGCTAGTTGTTATTAAAATAGGGAATATCCATACCCAAATTTGGGTTTTAAATTTTCGCAATCGCCTGCAAAATTTAGTTGTGTTGAAAATGTTTTTATGCAATTTAAAATAGTATTTAGTGGTGCGTTTTTTTTTTTTTGCCAAGTATACAATGCTTTGAGATAAGGCAAAAAAGGGAATTCCAAAATATTCAGTAACTTTAGACATTTTATTGAATAAAAAAAAATTTGACAAATTTTGTTATGGTACTATCAAGCAGTTTGCATAGCAGTCAATTTTTCAGAAATCAAGCTAGCTTCCCTGATCACCTATCAGTGGCCCTCTGTAAAAAATACTGACCATTGTCAATCATAATACATTAATGATAGTTTATGAAAAATGAACTTTTGTTTTTAAATGAGAGATACAGAACAAAAAATGTTCATGACAAAATTGCTCTTAAGAAAATGAACATTATAAAGAAAAAAAAAATTAAAACATCAATTATTTTTGTCAGGCTTTCAGCCTTAACTACTGGTTTAAAGAATAACGCTTGATGGTTTTAAAAAATTTGTCGGGGATTTAAATTTTAAAATTTTCATTATAGAAAAGCCATTCAAAACTATATGGGGAATCGCTAAGAACCTTTAAAGTTAGTAATTCACTATGCAAAAGGTCTGGTTTCCCTTTATTTTCAATCATTATCTTGGTGATGGGTTTGTTCCGGACACTAATCACCCCCGGGCAGGGACAAAAATAGAAAACCCAAACATAACAATATTTGTTCAACTTTTTAAAATTATAAGATTAAGAGATTAATGGTAAATTTTAGGTACTGAGGAAATATCAAAGGCAATGGTGAATCCCGAATCAAACATCAAATATTTTCTCGACTTTATTTTTGATCTTTTGCCCTTTCTTTAAAAGTTTTTTTTGTTTTTGGATGAGACTTATTTTTTTGTGCTTGAGAAAAGTCGGTTGTCTGAAAACATTTTTATTTCGTCAATGAAGGTTCAATTATTTTTTTCGTTGGTGAGGAACTTTTAGACCCTGTATTTGTGGGGTTATCTAAAAATTGTGGTAAGAAAAAATCACACACTGTTTTAGTCTGAGTAGGGAACCCCTTAAAATATCTGCGAAATCTTGTAATTCTGTTTTTGTTTTAGAATCACTTTCATTATCTTTCCCTTTTTTCAGCATTTTTTTTCCCGAACATTATTAATAGAACAACAAAAATCATCATGTAATAATTGCATCTCAATTTCCCTTTCCTGAGAAGGGGGAAGCTTTGGGGTTTTTGTTCACCATCTCCCCTTTCCCGAGACTTGTGGAGTAGTATTGGCCGGAAAAAGCTAACATTCTGATGAAGATGAACTGACTCTTGTCTTGTTTTTCATCTAAATTTTGAAAAAAACCTTCCCACTTCAGTTATTTCTCTAATGCCAAAAGGGCTTTGATAAACGTAAGATTCATTTCCTCGTCATGTCTAAAGAACATTTTCCTCTTTTCACTTGGGAAATTTTTTAAAAGTGCAAATTTGAGGGTTTAGGTCCCATGTCGAAACTTGTCCGCAATAAATAGATTTGGTTTTTTTAATTTTTTCTCCCATAGTTTTAGCAACTGATTGCCATTTCCAACCTATCACATGATCTTTGACATGCCCCGTATTTGAGAAATAGAAATTGCTTTGCATCAGAAATTCCACATTCTTGTGCTTTGCTAACCCGCTTTTCAATGGTGGGCAATGTATCCTTTGGAAACAGTACAATTAAACCCGTCTCCCACTTCCTTTGCCGATTGATAGGCAGCTTAAGTTACCCAAAAAGATGTTTTTCAAGCGGATCTTGGACTCCCCCTACTTGCTGTTGGTCTATCCACATTCCATTTTTGGGAAAATCCATCCAAATTTTGAAACCAAAAAACCTAGCTGGCTTCCACCTCGCCTTGCGTTAAATAAAAATGAGCCTTTGATACAATGAGATTTTCATATAAAAAAAATCAAAGATGATCCCATTTCTTATAAGCATCGTCTGTCATGCTTGATGTCTTTTAAAAAAGAAATTTCGAAACTCATAATGTTCTGTTTTTAATGTAAACACCCTTTTAAAAATTAAAACAACCTTTTCAGCAAATAGTCAAGGGCAAATTTTTAAAAACCCGGGTTTTAAATTTGCCATGTTCATTTTGTCATATTTTTAATGGCTTTTTCAATTGATCAAAGTTCTCTGTTTTTCCTATATCCCAGCGAAATGTTTCACGGTCAGATACTTTTTTGCTTTCAAGAACTAAGTTGCCTAAAGTTGGGCATATCGTTCATGTTAACTCGTCTGTCCTTTCTTGCAGTTTTTGCCCACAGCAGGTTTCCCTAACTTTATCATTTGGGATCAGATTGAAAAGATTACCAGTTTCATCATTTCTGAATTTATGGATGATTTTTTTTCTGAACGTTCATATGAAAAGCTGCATCATTATTTTAATCTCCCAAAAAAACTTAACATTTTTTACTTCCAGATTTTGTACCATGACTTTCAGAGCAATTTTTTTTTTTGTTGCTTTGCAATTCTTTTTTGGGCTGTAAAAGCTCTACAACCACATAGCTAAGTAAAAGGATCAGTGACACCGCTTCCTATCAAGTTTTTCCCTATTTGTTTGTTTAAAATAATATTCCCATGAAAAAATTCCATTTTTCTTCTTAACATTGAATACCCTAAGTCTTTCCTTGCTGGTTAGTTTACATGCTTGTTGATTTCCCATTTCTTCTCTGTGTATTTTTTTTCAATTTGTCGAGTGAGCTGTCCCTGGGGCCCTTCCCAAAAAACATGGTCGTTTTGGGTTTTCCCTTTTTAATTAATTTCTTTGACCTGAGAGTACAAAAATTTTTTTAAATTTTAAAATTATGGGGTTTTTAAAACCTAAGTTTTAAAAATTTTTGTGTTTCCTAATCTTTTACTTATATCAAAAAAAATTTTTGCTTTAAAAAAATACCTCGTGTAATTTCAAAGGTTAAGAATTTTTCAAAATAAAAATTATGGTCCTTGAATAAAGTAAAGGTTAAGCGTTAAAAATATAAAACCTTGCAATTTCCCCCCTTTTTTGTTTTGGATAAAAAAAAATTATGCAAGGCACGGGTAAAAAAATGAAAATAGAAGACAGTGATGCCAAAACTAGGGTTTTCCCTTTGGAAAAAAATCCGGTTTTTAGGCAAAATATTTCCGGGGGTTTTAGGCAACTTCAGTCAATTTGTTCCCAAAGGGTACCCCCCTTCCAACCCCCACCACATATCACTACTACTAAAAAACCATTTATCACTACCACTACTACTACAACCCCCACCCCATCATATTATACCCAAAACCAAAAACCACCACCACTAATCTTCAAACACTAGCATTTTACTACAAACAACCACCACCACATCATCATCACTACCTCTATTACTTAAAAACCCTCAACACCCCATCTTATCACTACCACTAACAGCACCACCACCCAAACATCACTCCACTACTACTAAAAACCACCACCACCACATCATCATCATTAACAAAACCCCCACCACATAAAAAATCCCCTACCACCACTACCGGTGCTTCATCCAATACTGCCCCATCATTTTTCTCATTTCGGACCCTTTTTTTGGAACGCTCTTACCGCAGAGCATTGTTGAAAAAGAATCTTTGTCTATTTTTTAAAAAACGCTTAAAACTATTTGTTTTGATTTTAGTAGTGGGGATGAGAAGCAAAATAGGTTTGGTTTGTGTTGTGTTTGTATTGTAGTGTGTGTGTGTATGGTGTGTTGTGTTTTGCTTGTGTGTGTGGGAAAGATATGTTTCAGCCAAAAGTAATTTGTAATTTAAGCGCTTAGAGTCTGGTTTTCTCGGAGTTTTTAGCGCTAATAAATTTTAAACATTATTATTATTTATTATTTCATTGAAAATAACACTACTACAAACCCCCACCCCACATATCTTCCCTATCACTACTACTACAACCACCACACCCCCATCATCTTTAAAAAAACCCCCACCACCACCCCATCATTAAAACATCACTACCACCACTGCCTTCCCTTTCATCCAATACTGCAACTTTATCTGAAAAAAAAACAAAACAATTACAACCCCCATCATCATCAAAAAAACCCCCCCCAAAAAGCTACAAAACCCCCCGCCCCACATCATCATCATTACCAGTTTTTTTCTACAACCACCACCACATCACCCTCACCATCATACCACTCTACAAAACCCCCACCCCCCCACATAAACATAGTACTACAAACATACCATTAGGTTTTGGGGCTTTACTTCATTTAAAAAAAGGGGAAAAAATTGGGGAAATTTTTTTTCCCAAAAGTGTTTTCATAAAAATTTAAAATTTAATCAATTTTTTTTTTAGAACTATAAATAAAAACCCCATTCAAATAATTTTAATTCCCCTTTTTTTGTGTGCAAAA
>NW_027624341.1:0-8373 GCF_034508935.2 Berghia stephanieae | reverse complement strand
CTCCATGACTGAAAGACTACTAAAAATGTAGAATACTCGGGGGTTTTTTTTTTTAAAAGAGCATGAGAAAGCAATTAAATAAAAGTCTTTAAAGATAAAAAAGCCCCATGCAGTTGGGGTTTTCCTGTTTATGAAAGTTAAACGACTAAAAAGTATGAAGAAAAATTTGGCTAGTATGGTATTTTTTTCAGGCAGAAAAAAAAGGCAATTCAAAAAACTTAGTGGTTATCATTGAAAGATTAAAAGATAACCGGTAAAATACAAAAACGGGGACCCAAAAAATTGATCATAAAATGAATTTTATTTTTTTTTTTCTTCTAACATCATTTTTTTATTAAAAAAACCGGATTCATACATTTTCTTGTGTATTCTTTTTGGATAAAAATATAATCAATTTTACCCCCACATGAAAAAAATCATTGGCTTTTATGCTTGCTTCTTAAATTTTGAAACAAAAAGCAGGTTTAAATTATTTAAATAAAAATGTTTAAAAAATATGGTAACAAAACCCTAAATAACCATTACCGGTCAAACTCATGAGGAAAAGGGGTGCAGCCCAATGGCTTTCATTTCCCTTTTGCGATATCTTTTTTTAAACCTATAAACTTATAAAAAGTATATTAAGAAAAAGTTAAGGTATTTAAAAATAAGTTAAAGTTAAAGCAACGACTTCTATTTAGTTCTGGAGTTGGTAAACCGCTACTTTTTTTAACAAAAAACAGCAAGTCAATCTAGGTGGGGGCCCTTCCGAAAGCCTGACATCCCCTTTTTTTTTGTTTTATATAATGTTCTTGTAGGGGGTTTGGGGGGGGAAACTTTTTTTTTGTTTTTTAAGTCCCCCCCCCCCCCCCCCCCCCCCCCCAAACACCCCTACTAAAAATTATTTAAAAAAAAAAAAGATTCTGGGATATCAGAGTTTTTTGGGGAAGGCCCCCCCCCCTTTTTCTCAGTTCAACTAAGAAAGGGGGGATCGCAGTCAAAGTCAAAAATTTTGTTAATTAGGCAGTCAAATTTTACCCAAAAATCGCCCCTAGGAAAATTGTTTTGGAAATTGCCATTTGCGTTTTTGGGGGGTTTAAATTTAAAGATCATAACTTCGTTTAAAGAGGAATATCGTATTTTTTTTTTGGGTTTTATTATTTTTTGTCTTTTTTAAATTTGTTTTAAATGGGCCCAATTAAGGGGAAAAAACCCCTTAAAAATTCCCGAAGTTTTATGAAGTTGAGCCCCGATTCGTTCCCCCATGCGAAGAAATTTGACCGCGTTAAGCTTAATAGCCAAATTTTTCATCAAAAAACATAAAAAATAGAAACGATTGAGACATTGAGTATGCCGGGTTTTATGGGGTAAATTTTTTTTTTTTTTTTTTTTTTTTTTTTTTTTTTTTTTTTTTTTTTTTTTTTTTTTTTTTTTAAAAAAAAAAAAAAAAAAAAAAAAAAAAAAAAAAAAAAAAAAAAAAAAAAAAAAAAAAAAAAACCACCATCGCGAAGTAATTTTGACCAGCAGTTAAGTTAAATACCCAATTTCTATAAAAAAAAAAAAGAAACGTTGAGACATTGAGTATGCTCCGGTGTATGGGGTGAATTTTTAAATTCAGAAAAGTGAGTGGAGCAGCATTTATGTTGGTAACAACAAGATATAAGTGAGTAAAAAGTGCGGGGGGGGGGGGGGGGGGGGGGGGGGGGGGGGGGGGGGGGGGGGGGGGGGGGGGGGGGGGGGGAAAAAAAAAAAAAAAAAAAAAAAAAAAAAAAAAAAAAAAAAAAAAAAAAAAAAAAAAAAAAAAAAAAAAAAAAAAATTTTTTTTCTTATTGTCTTCTGGCACTTTTCTACTCATTCATATCTTGTTGTTACCAACTTAAGTGCCTGCTCCACTCACTTTAAAGATATTGAGTAACGAATTTTGCACCTCCCTCACACATTTTTTCAAACTCTCTTTGAAACGGGGGGAACATACCAATTGTTTGGAAGCACGCTCTTGTCCAACCCATCTACAAGAAAGGTGATAAAAGCGGGGCCCCAAAACTACCGTCCAATTTTCATTAATTTGCATTTGCGGCAAACTGTTGGAGCATATAGTGAGATCCTCAATAACTGATATCTCGAAACTAACAGATTTTTTGTGATGAACAGCCGGATTTAGGAAACACCACTCATGTCAAACTCAACTTCTATCATTAACACATGATCTGTCAGCTGCTTTGTTAAAGGTGGTCAAATTGATCTAGTATACTGGACTTTCCCAAGGCCTTCGACAAGGTTCCTCCCCAAACCCGGTTAATCCAGAAATTGTATGACGTTGGTATCAGGAACAAAAACCTTACAAGGGATTGCAACTTTTCTGGACAATCGCACCAACAAGTTTTGTCCACGGCGGGGCTTCCACTATCGGGATGGTGACATCGGGCGTACCTCAGGGCTCAGTCCTTGGGCCCGTACTATTTTTAGTGTACATAAATGATCTTCCACGAGGTTATAAGGTCAAAAGTGCGCCTCTTTGCTGACGACACAGCATTATTATAATCAGAAAAGAACAACAGACGATGCCAAAACACTAAATGCGATCTAGCTAAATTACAGAATGGGGGAAAAAATAAATCAAATGGAATTTAACGTATCAAAGTGGGAATTGTTCAACCATCACAAATAAGAAAGCACCTATTACATTTGAATACCAACTTCATGGTCAAAACCTGGAACATGTAAAAAACAGCAAAATACCTTGGCATTGAGTTTGCTAAAAAAACCCCAAATGGAATGACACATAATATGTCACCTGGCTTCAAAGGCAAATCAAACAAGCGCTTACACACCCGCAATTTAAAAAGATGCCCAATCCAAAAACTCAAACCTTGCTTGTTTAAAACTATTGTTTGACCAATTTTGGAGTATGGCAGATCAATTTGGGCCCATATTCAAAGAAAACATCGACACCTTAGAAAACATTTCCAAAGAAAAACAGCAAGACGCATCACAAAAAACATTCGATCCTTTCTCAAGTGCGTCTGAAATATCACAACGGATTGGCCTTGAACCTCTGGAAAAGGAAGAAAGATAGATAAACTTTAAAATTTCTCCACAAGATCTACTACAAAAATTCGTGCCTTAAACTTCCAAACGACTCAAAGATTTTCGGCACAAGAAATACGAGGGGACACACAGCAAGAGGGAACCATCCCAACATCAAAAACGGGACGCCCACATGTATTCGTTTTCCCTTCCACTGCCGACTATGGAATAGCCTCCCAGCTGAAGTGGCTGAAAATGGTTGCCAACATGCCTTCAACGCGATTGCTAGAGTTCACAACGTGACTTTTTAATCTATGTGTTTTTTTGTTTTTAAAAATTTGTATTATGTGCAGAGTTTTAGCAAGGGTTTAAAATGTAAACACTCAGACTGTGGAAGTGATCCTCGACAAAATTGGAGGTTTCCACAAGACAAAGAAGAAGAAGAAGAAGAAGAAGAAAAAAAAGAAGACAACATGTTTCATCTTTTCATTTAAATACTCTCAAACCCTTTTTTATTCTCTATTTTTATTACATTTAAAGAGGGGAATTATTTCAATTGTTGACAGGTGTCTGGGGAAACGAAAATTGGTTATCCCCCGACACCTGTCTGGGGATAACCAAATTTTGTTATCCCCAGACACATATTTTGCAACTCCGTTCTTTTTAAACAATATCCATATTCCAGAATAGGAAGTTCCCAATACACATAGAAATAGGAAAAATTAATAAAATATCTATAAAAACATAAATTAACCAACATTAAATCAGTTGTTACTACATATACACAATATGCGTTTGAATTCGAAGTGGGTGTCATGGCCGAATGGTTTAGTCGTCTGCCCTGGAACTTTTACCAGAACGACGTTGTGGGTTCAAATCTTGGTTATGCCCAAATTTTTTTTTTTTTTTTAAATTCCTTTCTTTTTACAGACGTTGCAAGGGATAAATGTGCCATCCATTCCCCCCCCCCCCCCCACCTTTTTTTTTTTGTGCGAGTCTATTTTTTTTTCCCTTTTGTTTGACCTTTTGTTCCGTTTCTGAGCATGAAATTCTTAAAATTGTTTTTATTTATTTTTTAAATATTTTTGTTTTTTTCTCCTCTACTGACCATTTGGTCGCTCTCTGAATATTTCTGTTTGTTTGCTTTTTAATAATTTATCCTTTTTAGTCACTTTTTGAGATCGGAGTTGGGAAAAAATATGACAATTTGCTAAAAAACTAGAAAGGAACTAGAGAGAGAGAGGGGAGAGAGAGGAGAGGAGGAGAGAGGAGAGAGAGGAGTTAAAAAAAAAAGAGGTGGGGGAGGATGGATGGGACACTTATCCCTTGCACCGTTCTGTAAAAAAGATGGAATGTAAAAAAAAAAAAAAAAGTGGCGGAACCAGGATTTGAACCTGCAACGTCGATTTGGTAAAACTTCCAGGGCAGACGACTAAACCATTCGGCCATGACACCCACTTCAAAGTCGACGTATATTGTGTAACTGATTAAATTTAAAGTTGGTTAATTTTTTATGTTTTTATAGATATTTTATTAACTTTCCTTATTTCTATGTGCATTTGGAAATATTCCTATTCTGGAATGTGGATAATTGTTTAAGGAGCGGAGTTTTCAAATATATGTCTGGGGATAATCACAGCACAGCGTTCGAATTTTCTAAACTCCCCTACAACACGTTGTGGTAGCCTAAATCTTTTCACAGTGATTTGTTCTTTCTAGGAACTCAAAATACCCAAGATACAGTCAAATAAAAATAATTCACCTACCCGGTAACCCAACAGAGGATTTGGCCCTCGATAGACGAAGGAATGTGATTTCCCATACACTCCAACCTCTGATATTTTTCTACAGAGGCAAAAACCCTGGACAGTTTTCTTAGTGATGCATTCTCGTGATATGTAAGCCGATAATATCGCAAATAATAATCAAGTGCAAGTGATAAATAAATCTGTAAGAAAAATATTAATAACTAAGACAAAGAAAGAAGTGGGTGTCTGATTATTATATGTTTATGAACACTAAATCACTAATTTTCTTAGTCTTCCACTCCCAATGTCACCACTCACAAAACAACTTTGTTGAAACCGAAAGTAGTCAGAAGACAGTTCAGCAGTTTATGTTTTGCTGGGGGTATCGTGTGTATTGAGCAAGTCTAGGGATATTAGTCGACAAGCCAGATATTACCCTCCTTGTTTATAATTAGGTCCCTCACAAAAAACTTTAGTTGGCTCATTCCAAAGGGACCAAATGGATTGTCATTTTAAGTTTGGAGTTTTGGATTATTTTTGAATTATATCGCCTGTATGAAATTTTCAAAATTATTATTTTTAGATAAAAATATTTTGAACTAATTTGCGGCTATGTGGTTTTTGTGGTATGACACTCGCTTTCGGTTTGGAAGGTCCTGGGTTCGAGCCTCACTCGGGGCATAGTTGAGTCCTTTGGGAAAAAGGATTTTTACTTACATTCTCTCACCGTACTCAGGTATAAAATGAGTATTGGCCGTTTAACAGCGTTTAACAACTCTGTCGGGAAAAAAAAATTTTTAATATTGCCTAAAAAGGCGTCATATCTCGTTCTAATGTTACGTGTTGCTGTTGGTTTGAGGCCCTTGTAAAGCGCTTGAGCACTTTTGTGGATTGTGCTACATAAAAAGCTCAGTTAAATCTCAAGTTAATTTTATAGTCCCTTGGATGTTATTCTAATTGAACTGAATTGTCTATGTACTTTAAACGTCTTATGCTGCTAAAAGGAAATCGAAACGTTCATTTGCTGACCTGTGAAGTTTTGGCGCTAGCCTATGAAGCTGAACCGAGACTTGCTTGAGTCTTAGGTTTTGTTTTGAGAAATGACAGTGGTAAACTTTTCTACAATTTGCAGTGTCTTGTGTACATGTAATTTATTTATGTTTGCTAAAGTTTGGACATAGAATTCTAGAAGACGTAGACTTTGGGCTCAATTTGCTCATGAAGTTAAAAGCATACATATGCCACCATTCAGGAAATCAGGAAATTTTCGTGGTGTTGACCAGCTCAAAAAAAGATGCACTAAAGATGTGTTAGAAGAAGGACTTCTCAGTTAGAGCTTCGGATGCCAGCATCCAGAGGCTACATTTCAAAATCTTCCCAAAATTTAAACTCTCGTCTCCCAGCCATTTCAGGATTTTCCCGAAAACTTCACCCCCAAAACTAACACAAAAATATATTTCTTATCAAATCAAACACAAGTTCTTGCGATTAATGGTTTCTTTAGCAAAACATTCTCTACAACACACTGTTCATTTTCTTAAAATTTTATTGATTTTACAAGGAAATTTGAGTAAGAAAAATGTTGGGTTGTAACGTAACGAATGTGATGATTTTCCTATAGTTGGTCAGGAGAGGGTTAACCCTGCCCCCATGTTTGAATCAGGCAAAAAGGTCACGTTTCACGAGTTGCCTTTTTTTTTCGTGTCATTCTGATATAGTAAATGTCAAAGATTGAAGAAAAAAGGACAGGAAATTTGGGGGGTTTCTTGGGATTGGGCCGGCAGAAACATTCAGCTTTTTAAGACAGGGACTTTCGTTGGTAAAAGAGAAAAAATTTTGGGTAGAAGTGAGGCAAAACGAGTCATTTTGTGATTTGGGAAAAGTAAGCCTGAGGGACGTGCTTGACCACACATGTTGGCGATCCTGTTATTAGTTCAAATGTTACCCCTCGTCTCAAAATGGTATTAAGTCGGGATGATTAAATTACTGGAAATTGAATTTGTGGCCAGAAATATCGACGTGCATTGAGTTTTTTTACTCTTTATAGAGGAGAATGGATATCATATTTTAGATGCTAAATACCAATCATTCCTATTTTTGTTCAGTTGGTAACGTTAATTTGACTTTTTTATCATCTGGTTCATCCTGACATAATACCGTTTTGAGCTTTGGGTCACAAATGACGTTTCCTTTGCTTACCAATATATGAAACCAAAACCAAGGAACCCAATGCAATTTAGTTCACGGGAGACCTCCTGAGATGCCGCGTGATATAATTTATCCAACAAAGTTGCGAAGATATTGTTCTGACAAAAAGTATGATCCAACAATTGTCCCAAAACTGTGTACGCCAGTACACAAAAAACAAACCACATCCAAAGCATCAGATTCAGATTTTGGTGTAGACCCAAAACAGGGGGAGAAAGAGGATGAGGATTACATTTCTCTGTTTCTTTAGTATTGTGTTATCAGGACATTATGATTTTTTTTTTCTGGGAAAATTTTTATTTTTTTTTTTTCTAATCTAGATTATTTTTCGTAATCGTTTGGATTATTTAGTAGCTAATCACAAACACTTTACCTAAAACTTTAGCCTCGTTCGTTTTTCAAGTTCATGTTGCTCTCCTTATCACTAGATGCACTTTTAGCCCTCTCTCTCTCTCTCTCTCTCTCTCTCACACAACACAACACACACACAACACCCACACCACACACACCAATAAAAATTTCGCTCATGGATTAATTTTCAAATTTTTTCCATTCTGTACTTGCCATAATAGCTAATGACAAATACTTTAACTTCAAACTTTAGGGCCCCGTTTTGTTTTTCAAGTTTATGTTGCTCTCCTTATCAAAGATCCACTTTTAGCACTTCTCTTCTCTCTACAAAACACACACACAGGGCACAATACACACAACACACGCACACTACAAACCACCACCACCCCCATTTTCATCACGACCATACTACTACAAAACCGCATTACATCATTATCTCTACTACCACCACACATACCATTCCTGCAACCACGATAACAACCACCACAACGCCCCCCTACCACCACCAATACTACTGCAACCCGTGTTGCAAGCGCGCAAAAACCCTTCAAAAAAAATTTAGCTCAAAACTCTCTCCTCTCTCTCTCTTTTCTCTTCTCTCTCTTCTCCTCTCTTCTCTTCTCTCTTCTCTCTCTCTTTTTCTCTCCCCTCTTCACACAAAAAACACAATACCACGTACACCCAAATAAATTCCCCCGCTGGATTAATTTTTATGTTTTCCTTCCTGATTCCAAAATAGCAATGACAAAAAATAATTTAACCCCAAACTTTACCTCGATAGTTTTTCAAGTTCATATTGCTTCCCTTTACAGATGCCTTTTAGCACTCTCTCCTCTCTCTCTCTCTCCTCTTTTTCTCTCTCTCCCCCTCTCTCCTTCATCTCTCTCTTCTTTTCTCACACAAAACACACACACCACTACAACCACCACCCCCCCACATCATCATCCCCTACACTTAAACCACCCCAACTCATTATCATTACCCGACCACTACAACCCCCACCCCCCCGCACATTACAACCCCTACATACAAACCCCCCACCACATCACATTCTGCAAAC
>NW_027624340.1:0-8376 GCF_034508935.2 Berghia stephanieae | reverse complement strand
GGAGGAGAGAGGAGAGAGAGAGAGAGAGAGAGAGAGAGGAGGAATAGAATGACAAAAAAACGTTGTTGCACCTGATAGGGCGTTTGAATCTCCTGACATATTTTAAATTGGGCTCTCTTCTTTGTGTCCTTAAGTAAGACAGATAACTCTATTCAACTCCAACTCCAGTAAATAATTTTAAATACTGTGCATAAATCGCATTACACGGGGGAGAACAAGCCGTAGCTTCAACGACACTTGGCGTATAGAGCAAATTATAACTTCTGCTTGGTGTCATGCTATTGAATTTATTCGACAACGACAAGGGTGTTACTGATATGAAACTCGTGTAAGGTGAGAAAGTGTTAGTTAAGCCTTTTCCATAGATCAACGTGACGTAGTTGATAAAACCCCGGCCATTTATTTGCTACTTTCTCAAACTGCTCATACTCAAATAATAGGGTTTTAGTTTAGATACACATGACCTACCTACCGACTTTGTGGATGAGACCATGGGGAGGGAGTGGCAGGGATGATGGACAAATGCCTTTGCCTATACTCTACAATGATTGCTTAGCTATGGCCTCAATACCTATTTTCTCTAGTGTGCTAGTGCTATAACAAAAGTAAAAACTAACGTGCTCACGTGCGCGTGTGAGTGTTTGCGTCATATTATGGTGACATACTCGTAAGGTTCAGTGAATCTTTCACCACTACACACTCGACTAATATGACAGCCGGTGTTGTTTCGTGATTGCGCAATGAGGACACTAAATGATGGAGATTGGGGGGAGGGGTTGGAGGGGGTTGAGAGACTCCTGTCTATCTTAGCCTTTGTCGTACACATCCAGATTGATTAGTTTATCGTATCTGGACAAGCTCAGGGACGGAGTTTATCTTAACCGTTTTGAATTACCAATGATATGGAGCAGAAAAATCGGGACTAGCCTCAGAGCTTATTTTAAGCGAGAGTTGATTTTAACGTAGTTTTAAAGGGACTGCAGTGTAATTAATTGAGTTGCTTTCGACAGCTGTGTCGTTTCAAGTTTGTGTATTTGTTTTTTGAAGGGTTTGTTTTATGGTAACAAGGAGAGAGGGAGAGAGGTGAGAGAGAGAAAGGAGATAGAGAAGGAGGGAAAGGGGAGAGAGAGGGAGAAGAGAGGAGAGGAGAGGGAGGAGAGAGAGAGAGAGAGAAGAGAAGAGAGGGGAGAAACAGAGAGAAAAATAGAGAGTCAGAGAGGGGGAGACAGAGAAAAAAGAAAGAGTGAGAGGGGGAGGGAGAGAGGGGGAGAATGAGAGAGAGAGGGGGGAGGGAAGGTGGGAGAGAGAGATAGAGAAGGAGAGAGAGAGAGAGGGGGGGGGAGGGAAGTAGAGAGAGGGAAGGTGGGAGAGAAAGAGAGAGGGAGAGGAAAAGAATGACAAAACAAAACCCTATGTTTCATCAGATAGAGCGTTTGAATGGAAATACACTTTTCGTTACTTGCGCCTCTATGTGGTCTTGTGGTGAGACATAGCTATTGGATCGGAAGGTCCTGAGTTCGAGCCGCGCTCGGCGCATAGTTGAGTCCTTGGAAAAGACTCTTTATTCACATTCTCTCAACGCAATCATGTGTTAAAATGAGTACCTGGCCGTTTACAGCGCTGAATCTTTGAAAAAAAAAAATGGTAATATCGCCTGAAAGGAGTCTTGTCACATAATAATTGTTGCTGTTGGACACGGACCCCATGTAAAGCGCGTTTATTGGATATTGCCCTGTATAAAAAGCTCAATTTTTTTGTTTTGCTATAAAATGATGTACCAAGTATATAATTGACACAAGGGATAGGCATCATCATCATCGTAATCGTTACCATCATCATCATCTCATCATATCATATCATCATCATCAATCATCATCATCATCATCATCATTCATCATCATCATCTATCATCATCATCATCATCATCATCATCACATCATCATCATATCATCATCATCACACTCATCATCATCATCATCATCTCATCATCATCACCCTCATCACATCATCATCATCATCATCATCATCACATCATCACATTCATCATCACTCATCATCATCATCATCAATCATCACATCATCATCATCATCCATCATCATCATCATCATCATCATCATCATCATCATCATCATATCATCCATCATCATTCATCATCATCATCATCATATCATCATACACTCATCCATCATCACATCATCAATCATATCATCATATTCATCATCATCATCATCCATCATCATCATATCATATTCTATCACCACCACCTGACCCACAGTGATAAGTAATACTATATTTGATTTACTTGTTTACTACAGTAATCTGATTTTTGATTTTGTTGATTCACATTTGCTCATATGGTGTGTGTGTGTGTGTTGTGTGTGTGTGTGTGTGTGTTCATGAGTGTGTGGAGTGCCTGCTCCATCTGTAATAGACACCTAGATAACCATGCCCTCGGACAGTTGTCATAATGTAGTCCATGGCAGTGATTGGTAAACATAGCAAACTACACAGGTTTTAGTATCGATGGTATAATGTAAAATACCCACTGTTCTACCGCTCGATCAGTTGAACCAACACAGAAAACAACTAGAAAACTTTAACGTTTATAATCTGATCGAGAAAATCGTGTGATATCAAGTCACCTATTTTGTGGTGTAGAAAAACAATAACAATGATCAGAGAGATGTCGATTTTATTCAAGCTATTATTTATAAATAGCCAACTATGTTTGTCCGAGCACGTGTGAAGATATGTCACGAATTCCATGTTTTGATTGGTCAAAAATCCACTGGTTAATTCTAACGTTTAACGAGCATTTTATCAATTGGGAAGTGGGCGGCTGATACTCGACTATCGTCTTGTTATGTCATTTTATATAAGCATGCAGTCATCCAACCTCCTGACATATTTTAAATTGGGCTCTCTTCTTTGCTTTGTGTCCTTGAGTAAGACAGATAACTCTATTCAACTCCAGTAAATAATTTTTAAACGTAATTTTTCATACAGCGCAATATTTACATACTGTGCATAAATCGCATTAAAAGGGGGAGAACAAGCCGTAGCTTCAACGACACTTGGCGTATAGAGCAAATTATAACTTCTGCTTGGTGTCATGCTTTTGATTTTATTCGACAACGAAAACGGTGTTACTGATATGAAACTCGTGTATGGTGAGAAAGTGTTAGTTAAGACTTTTACATGGATCAACGTTTCGTAGTTGATAAAACCCCGGCCATTTATTTACCACTTTCTCAAACTGCTCATACTTGAATTAAATAGGGTTTTAGTTTAGATACACATGACCTACTTACCGACTTCGTGGATGAGACCATCAGGGGTGAGAATGACTGGTCACAAAAAAGGAGAAAATTTTTCATCATGAAGATCCTGACCCATCCATGCGACCATAACCTATAAATTTGAATTTCACTAAAATCAGGGGTGAAATGACCGGTCACTAAAAAGGAGGAAATTTTTCAGCGCTAAGATCAAGAAGCATCCATGCAAAAATAACCTATAAATTTAAATTTCATTAAAATATATTGTGATGCAATCCAAAATGTGTCTCGCAGCAATTTCTGACACCACTCGGAGGAATTTCAAAAACTGAAAGTGTAATTATAACATGGTGGTTGTAGTAATGGTAGTCGTAGGTATGATGATGTGGTGGTGGTGTAGTAGTTGTGGTAGGGATGATGTGGTGATGGTTGTAGTAGTAGTGATAGTCGCACATTTCCCTTATTCACAGATTCACTAATGCCCACCTCCCATTGTTTCAAGTTTACCAGAGACGCCAACTGAAAATTTGGCTCACGTAAATTTCAGAAACAATTCCGAATAATTTCAATGCTTAAACAGGAATTTCTGCAAACTAAATATAATCTATTGAGATTTATAATCATCCCAATACCCCTTGTTTCAAATCAAGTAAAGTTCCAAAACCAATTTCATTATGACGTATAAAATATAAAAATTAATGGTAGGGTTGGTGGTAATAATGATATGATGGTGGATGTTGTACTGGTGGCAGTAATGATAATGATGATGTATGTGGTTGTGGTGGTTGCAGAAGTGGTGGTGGTGATATTGTTGTGTTGGAGGAGGCTGTAGTAGTGGTGGTAAGGATGTGGTAGTGGTTCTTGTTTTAATGGTGATAGTGTTTTGATGTCGTCGTCGTCGTGGTGGTGGTATTGATGGTGATGATGATGATGTGGTGGAGGTGGTTGTAGTAGTAGTAGTGGTGGTCCTTCATGAAATGATAGTGTGGCGATGGTGGTGGTTGTAGTAGTATAGTAGTAGTAGTAGTAGTAGTAGTAGTAGTAGTAGTAGTAGTAGTAGTAGTAGTAGTAGTAGTAGTAGTAGTACTTGTTGTTGTTGTTGTTGTCGTAGTAGTGGCAGTGATGATGATGATGATGATGACGATGATGATGATGAAGATGATGATGATGGTGATGATGATGATGATGATAATGATGATGATGATGATTGAGTATTGAGTGAACGTTATTGTTATGTGTGTTGTGTTTTATTTGTTAATCGTAAATATTAAGTTAACGTATGTTTCATGTTGGAAATTGCCAGAAATTTAACATTTAATAGAATCATATGTTATATATATATATATATATATATATATATAATATATATATATATATATATAATATATATATATATATATATGTGTGTGTGTGTGTGTGTGTGTGTATCACTGTTAAGTATAGGATATGAAAAATGAAAACATATTTAGGCTAAAGAACTGGGTGCTCTTTACTGATTTGTGTGTGTGTGTTGTGTGTGAGGGAGGCAGAGAGAGAGAGAGAGTGAGTGAGGGAGAGAGAGAGAGAGAGCAAAGTAAAATTGTATGAGTACAGAACGATAAAAGTAAAAAATAAACAGGCTAAAGAACTGAGTGAACTTTTTTGTTTTGTATGTGAACGTGCTTATGTGTGTATGATAGGGGAGAGAGAGAGAGAAAAGGGGAGAGAGAGGGGAGAGGAGAGAGAGATTGGAAGTAAAGGTGTTTTGTAAAAGACCTGTTATTGGTAAAGTAGTGGAGGAGGGCCATGGAAGAAATCGGGACAAAAAGAAATAAGTGTGCTTTTTTGATTTATGTGTCTATGGTGTTTGTTTTAAAAGGGGAGAGATAGATGGATAGAGAGAGAGGGGAGAGAGAGAGAGGGGAAAGAGAGAGAGGGGAAAGGTTTTGGCTATTTGTTCAAAGGGTTTTACGGCGCTTGTTTCCCTTTTACTTGTGGTCATTTCAGCCCATTAAAGGTAAAAATGGGGTTTTAAAAAATTAGTTTTAAGTAAGGTCAAAAGTAAGGAAAAAAGGTGGAGGTTTTTTAATTAGGTGACTTCAAACTAATCATTGATAGTTTGATCTTGGGTCGTTTGGGGGGAAACGGACCCAAGAAAAATACAATGTAGTTTAGTTTAAAGTCACTAAAAAGTTTCACCAGCCCAAAAGCACAGAATCCTTTGGGGGGCAAAAAATACAAAAATGTGAACAACAAATCAAAGTACAAAAAAGAGGATTATTTACGAAGACAAACACATCTCCAAAAACCTGCCTATTTTTTAAATTGTTTCCCCTCCCTGCCAATGAATCTGGCGGCAGGAAAAGGATCAACCCAAGGGCAAGACAGAAAGAAATTTGACTTGTGCAAGAAAGCCCCCCCGGGAAGTGATGGAAAGTGGTGCTTGCATAGAGGTGGTACTGATTTAATGTGACGTGATGATGGGGTTGTGGGGGATGGTGTTACTGATGTAATGTAAAGTTGCTTTTGTAGGGGGGGATGGTCATGAGTCATGGGTTAGGAGTGAGAAGAGGGTCACGAAAATGGAGGAAATTTTTTCAGGAATATTTCAAGACCCATTAGCGACGATAAGTATAAATTTGAATTTCTTTAAAATATTTGGATGAAATCAAATGGTCTCGCAATAATTTCTGTCCCCACTTGGGGAATTTCAAAAGTTGAAAGTGTAATTACAAAATTTTGTACTTGCATTTAAAAAGGTAGTGGTAGGAATGATGGGGCAGTGGTGGTTGTAGTAGGTCGTGATAAGGATGATGATATGGTGGTTGTAGTTGTAGAGGTTTGGGGGAAATGTGTGTGGTTTTTTGGTTGAAATAGTTTTTGGAAGGTCAGTGGGGTAGTATTATAGTGATAGTTGGGATGATGTGGGGCAAAGGGATGTAGTTGTATTGGTAATGGAATGATGATGTGGTGGTGGTTTTTGTATAGTGGTTGTGTTTGTTTGTTTGTTGCTTTGGTTTTCCAACAAAATTGAGGTTATTGAGAGCCCGTGAAACAAAAAAAACAAGCAATCTAACAAAAATAGTACAATGTAAAAAAAAAATCATAACCTAAGATATCTAACTAATTATAAATAACCAAGAAAAAAATGGCGAAGTTTACAGAAAAAAATACCCCCTGTCAAAAATACAATCACAAACCAAAGAAGAGGTTAGGTAAAAGAAGAAGAAACGACATCCTTTCGGATCGTCCCCAGCGAACACATAGGTATATGATTCAAGGGTGTTTTCTCCCATCCAACCACCCCGCGGTGGTTGTAGGGATAGTGATGAAAATGAAAATTTGTAAAAAAAGGGCAAAATCTTCGGCCCCCTCTGTCAGCCAAATCTAATGCAAAAAATAAACCAGTATTCATTGTTACTTAAATTACGTATATATTTTAATTTTAAAAAATTATTTATCAAAAAGGTAATTTTGATTTTTGTAAATATAATTTTTTTTTTGTCATTTCCCAAAAAAAAAATTTTAGAGCTTTAAGTTCCCAATTTTTCAAGGATTATAATAAACTTTTGGGCCCAAAAAGGGGGTATTTTTTTTATATACAAACACGGTAGTGTGTGTGTATTACGCAACCCTTTTGGGTTTTGCGCTTATGTAAGAAACTTTAATCAAATTTCAAAAAATATTCCCTCAAATGAGCGAATCTAAATCAAGCCCTTAAAAAAATTTTTATTTTTAAACGTGGCCAAATTACTGTTGTATTTTTCTTATTACAAAGTGATACTATAAACATAATAATGTGAAGTTGAAAGGGAGCTGAGAAAAAAATATGGGAAAAAAAGAAAAAAAAGAGTGAGAGATAGATGTAGATTTTGATAGATAGATAGATAGTAGATGAAGATAGTAGAAATAGAAAAGAGAGAGAGGAGAGAGAGAGAGAAGAGAGGGGAGGGGAAGAGCGAGACCACTTGATTTTTTTTTTTAATTGGTATTTGAGAAAATTTATGAATTAATTGAATTCAGAACAAACAAACAAAAACAAAAAAAAAAAGGGTAAAAGCTAAAGGTACAAAAAATATTGACACCTTTTCTCCATCCCCTTCCCCTTTTGTCATCTTTTCTCCAAGGCCGTCATGGGGTTTGCCCCCCTATTCACTTTTGGGAAAGTGTGTCATGGGCATGGGGAAAGCATCAAAAATCGCGCTGGCAGGGAGTAAAAAAATGACAAAACATATTGGTGATTTTTCAGCTAATTCCCCTTAGCCGAAAAAGTTTGAACGGGAAAAAAAGTTGAAAAATTTTAGAAAATCTAAAAAACGCGGAATTCCCCGGAAAATTATCATCACTGAGGGTGATGGTGTGATGGTAGTTATAGTGTGGGGTTTTAGCTGTAGTGGTGGTGATGGTCGGGATGTGATGTGGTGGTAGTTGTGTAGGGATGGTGGTGGTGGTGGGATGATGATGGGGTTGGTTTGTAGTATTAATGGGTAGGTAGGAATGTGATGTGGTAGTAGTTGAGTAGTGTGGTGGTGGTGATAGGAATGATGATGTGGGGTGGTTGTAGTAGAAAGGTGATGGGTGTTGTGTAGTGGTTGTGGTGAGTCTTTTTAAAAGGGGAATTGGATGGGGTGGGCGGAGATAAAAAACCGTTTAGGCGGAAAACCGCCTTTAGGCGGAAAATTCTCAGCCCGATAGCCTTCACTGCTCATTCACGGGGGCGGCGTTCTCGGAAAAGTGAGGATGGTAAATGTAAAAAGAAAAAGATTTTAAAAACAAAATTGTAGCAATAGCATTTAAAATTAGACTGCCAGCTAACAAAAAAAAAAAAACATTTTATTTTTTAATGACAATTTAAAGACAAAAATTGAAAAAAACCCCTAATGCACGAGTTGTGTTTTTCACTCTAAAATACTTGAATAACTAAAAATGAACAGGCGCTTCAAATTCAAGGGTTTAATGAATGATGCAAATTCCCAAAAAAAAGTCGCTTTTTGTCTTTGTAACATTTTCATGGATACAAAAAACGCAAAAGAGTGGTCACCCTTTATAATTAGTCCTCAGAAATCAAGCATTATAACTGCATGTTCCCAGTCAAAACAAATTATTTTTTTGAAAAGT
>NW_027624339.1:0-8369 GCF_034508935.2 Berghia stephanieae | reverse complement strand
CAATATTGTATTGTTATAAATGTGTAACCAAATGACAAATTGCCACTTTTTTGGGGGGACAATAACTGTGTGCCAACTTTCAGTCGTATTCATCGATAAACAGTGTCGTAATTAATTTTTTAAAATAGCATATAGGAAACGGCTTCGTCCCATATTTTGACGCGAATTCGGGCACTTCGTGAGCGAAAAAGAGGCCCAAAGATTTGTGCGGGATAGTCATTGCTACCTGAATGAATAAAATACGTTTTATAGAAGAGAAATTGACAAACATTTTTACAAACAATCTTGAACTTCAAGTAAACGACTGTGCTGACGTGTGATAAGTCAGCATACGGAGCATTCATTACAAATACAAATCATTTCCCTCAAGCATTTGGGGTAGCTTTCCTCAGAGCACTTTTTCTTCCGTGTGCTGATGGTTCCCGGCTATTGGCATTAGATTGGTGCCTAGAGGAGCTGTCTTTCGAGCCCATAGTATTCAAATAGTCTTTAACTTTCTTTTGACTGGCTTCGTATTTAGTTCTTTCTTGTCTCAACACACTGGTGATGTTGTGCCTGAGCGGGGCGAGTTCATTTTTGATGCGGTTGAAATTTGTTTTCGTGTTCTGTCTAATAAGTCTCTTCAGAGGTTTTACCGGTGCCGTGTTTTCTGTTGCAGGTTGATCGGGTAAGACTGTTAGATCCTGCCATTCAGTCACACCTTCCATTAATTTATTTTCAACGAGTTGTGCTGAGACTCCTTGTTGTGGTGACTCATTGTCAATGGTTTGTGGTTGTTGTTGTTGCTGTTGTTGTTGCTGCTTCTGCTGCTGCTGTTGCTGTTGTCGTTGTAATTCTACAGCATGTTTTTCTATGAAGTCATTTACACGCATGCTCTTGATCTCCTTCTCGAGTTCTTCGTCGGTTAGGGAAGAACCAAAAGGATCAGTTTGATCTGACAGGATGTTATTGTTGTTGACATCTTTGTCAATCTCATTTAATGGCACGGGGTCGATAAAAGAGTTCATTCTTGACAATGAAACGTTTTTGTTGTCAAAATTCGAAGACACTCTCCTTTGTCTAGGAGGTGTGTTCTCTGAGGTCCTCACACACTGAGATTGCAAATTATCTAACTTATTTCTTTCCACTCCTTCGGGGGCTGTTCTGATCTCCCTATCCATTTCAAATTTATTGAAATTAGAAGGTTGAATATCCCGTGGTAAATTTACTGAACTGTCTTTGAAATTGTCTAATGGTTGAATATTTTCTTTATTGTCTTTCAATTTTATAGGTGGTAACTCCGTGCTTTGCCGGTAATCTTGCTCACGAGTCGACAGTTATGTGTATTGCTCAAATCTATTTTTTGTTCCGTAGTTACAGAAGCGACATGTCTGCCGTTGGAATCTATTAAAATCTCGTAGTTGGTATTCAGGTTGGCTTTCTCCATATACGAGTCGGAGGTTTGTTTGCTCGATACATCCTCTTCATTTATATTTTTCCGGTAGAGCGTAGCGCTGGTTTTTGGTCGATTCAGAAGCGTTGTCTGTCTTTGAGGTCTGATAGGCCTGGCACTCAGTGGAGGATGTTTGTGATGATGGGGGTGATGCCCATCCCGGAAATGCCAATCTGTGGAGAATCGGCGTCCTGGGAAGGTCTTGTCTCGGAAAAAGTGAAGCTGGTCTAGCATATTTACTGATCTCGGCACCCCAGATCTCCGCATTGCCTCTTGTAAAAATCTGAAAGATATTGAAATACAATGGTATAAATAGCATGATTGCATGGTTGTCTTTTTAATCACTTTGCCTAAAATATGTGTTTAACTATGCGTGATTTACCGTTTCAAAGCGGTACTACTTCGAAATCAACTTAGCAATGGAAATTGAATTTATAACTATATATTGAATGAATGCAGTATCTTAGCAAATTCAGTCCCTTAGTTTCTGGACAAATAAAAATTACACGGATCTCTCCACACGGGACTGGTATCTCGGTGGAAAGAATTGTTTTAAAAGCTCAATTTTTTAAATGATTTGTTTGATTTTGTGAATTTTTTTTAGTCATTGAAATCATCGAGCCCTAAAATAAGTGTTTACATGTGCATTGTCCTCTTTAAAGTATTCACTGTGCTGGTTACAACTAAGGGGCAGAATCTGTGATAACCCCATTCGCCTAATATTGGTATGAAACTGAGGCTGAATTTCTATTCCTTGTGTTGAATATATACAATTTCTTATATTGTAAAAGACTAAAAACTTCCTATTTCATATAAATTTAATTCTAAATTCACGTATCGGGTATGACTCTAACCCGACATAAAACCGATGTGAGACTGTGAATCATATATTCAATAAATAATACAAATCTATAATCATCAAGCCAAATCCTACTCTAGCGACCTTTGAAATAGAAATTTTTGATCACATGTTCAAATACCAACTAATCAATTAGATATTTTCTCTTCCTGTACTGTTTTATACCTTAAATAATCATTAAAACCGCGATAGAATTGTTTAAACTGTATTTCAACCGGATAGCGAGGCCATCATAAAAGTCCCAGGTTTGAGAGTTTTTGACAAGATGAGGATCCTTTGAAGGATGAGCTTTCTGGACATTTTTTTAAATTATATATATATATATATATATATATATATATATATATATATATATATATATATATATATATATATATATTTAATCCTGTTTGATACAAATATGGTTCGAAAAGTGATCGACATGTAGTAATGGAGCGAATTATTATTTTAATATTTACCGCAATGTTTGAGACAGTCTACATTAATGTTTCAGGCCTAATTGGCCATCGTCAGGACTGAGTTGGTTTGTTGACTGTTGTTTGCCAATTAGGCCTGAAACATTATTGTAGACTGTCTCAAACATTGTGGTAAATATTAAAATAATATATATATATATATATATATATATATATATATATATATATATATATATATATATATATATACCTCCTTCCAGAGTACAGCAGTTAACAGATTAAACACCAATCAACCGATCCCATTTAGGTGTCAGATCTCATTTTTGGATTAGGTACCCAGGAGAAATTATGCACATAGATAAAAGAATCTGCGTAGTTCTTTCTTTTTTTTTTAGTTTTGCTTTGTTTTTGTTTTTCTTTTGTTTTTGTTTTGTTTTTTTGTTTTTTGTTTTTTGTTTTTTGCTTTTTGTTTTTGTTTTTGTCTTTGTTTTTTTTTTGTTGTTTTTTTTTGGGGGGGAGGGTGTTGTTTTTTGTTTTTGTTGTTGGTGGTGCTTGTGGTGGTGTGGGATTTTTTGGGGAGAGGTTGGTATTATGTTTTGTTTTGTTTTGTTTTTTGGGTTTTTTTTATGCTAAAGATTTATTTTGTCAAGTTCTGGGAATTATATTATTTGATGAATATAATATCTTATTCGGTGTTACTTTAAAACTATACATTAGAAAGCATAGCAAAATTCCTTGACTATACTAAATGAAAATGAATACCTGTGTTTGACTCTAATACACACAAATACACACACACACTCACACACACATACACACACACACACACACAAATACTCTAACATCATAGATAAGTAAAGCCATGTTCAAATGGCTCCAGGTTGAATTTAATTGCTAAGCGTTTGTATCCGGCGAGTTCGACACCGTTTATCTGGTGTTACAATATGATCGGTAAATATTTCGTTTTCAATGGAAAGTTTCAAACAAATAGTATACTCAGTGAGCCATTCTCGTCTCATGGGTGATGAAACTGGTAATTGATGAAAACCTAAAAAAAACTAACAGTACATTGGACTATAGTTATAACTAATAGATCAATGAGCCACTCCATCCCGAATAATTCTGAAACCACGTGAGATTTTAAATTGACGAATGCAACCTGAATGCGCCCAAATCTCTTTAAAATGGGTCCCAAGCCAAGAGCAACACGTAATACGAGTAATTACGCTTGCCAGTTATTCATTTTCCATATGATGACAGCGAGAGAATGTGAGTAAAGAGCCTTTCCAAGGGCCGCACCGCTGACATGGTAGTCAAACCAGGGACCTAGATACAGGTCTAAAGTTGAATGCCAAATCAAAAGACCTCAAAGCTTCACCCAAACCATCGCTTCGACTTATATTTACGTCAGTGCCATGACCATTACACGCAATGTGCCAACAATTACGCTCCGTTTACTCCAAATGACCGGGTTAAGCTTTCAACAGCATGGGGTCTTGCAAATCACAATGTCAGATTCACTTGCCAAAATACGGGCTTGGTTTGTCTTTGACGACAAGGATTAACTCAACTGGTAACCGACACACATTTCGACTTACATTATGAAGATTGGGCAATTGGGTTACAGAAACCATTTTGGCTTGCACCGCGGCCAAACGTACAACAAAAAGCTGACGCGATTATGTTATTTTGCGTACAAAATCATACGTGATTGCAAGAGAAGAATCATGACCCCGTCGAGACTGTGCTGTTGTAATATAATAATGTATGATGCAATTCATCTGAGATATAATACTTATAACTGACTATATTGACTTATATCCTTTAAAAAATTATGAACAATTTAATATATCTACCTTATTATATCCTTAAATTTATTCGTAATTTCTCTTGACTTTACAAACTAAAGTGATAAAAAAATGAGCTATGAAAGTCCTTTTCTTTAAATATTTTTGGAGTCTGATATTTAAAAAAAGCTCTCTCTCTCTCTCTCTCTCTCTCTCTCTCTCTCTCTCTCTCTCTCTCTCTCTCTCTCTCTCTCTCTCTCCACAATCAAATGAAACAGAGAATTTATGGTTCTAGCTTCACGTCCATCCAGCACTGATTGCGTATTACTTACTTACTTAATCCTCTTCGGCCTTGAGGCACATAGGGCATCCACCAGACATCTCCATTTTTTGCGATCGGCTGCTTTTGCGGTGGCTGTATTCCAGGACAGGCCTGCTTCCTTTAATTCTTTCTCCATGGTCCTTCGCCAGGTTTCTTTGGGTCTTCCCCGCTTTCTCTTCCCATCTGCTGTCCAGTACAAGGCTGTCTTGGGAAGTGACCCTTTTTCCATTCTGGCCACATGACCCAGCCAACGCCATCTTCTTCTTTTTATTTGGCTATCAATGCTAGTGCAGTCAGCTTTCTTTAATAGATCCACTGTTCTTATTTTTGTAGGCCAAAATAAATTAAAAATTCTTTTTAAACACTTGTTCTGAAAGGCTTCTAGTTTCTGTATTAAGGAGGATGTCATTTTCCAGCTTTCACTTCCATAAAGCAGTACACTTAAAATTGCTCTTGTATATTTTCAGCTTTGTCTTTCTCATTATTTGCTTTGATTGCGTATTATGTCTGGTAAAAGTTGCTTTGAGATAAACAACCCCTTTCTTTTTTTAACCCCCTATTCAAATGGTAACAAGCAATTGATATTGTTTACCGTTACAAAAGCCTAAATTAACGCATGTTCCACGGTCCTTATGCCTCTGAAGGACTATATTTTTTGAATAAATAATTTATTAACTCACTTGAAATTAAGTTTCACCTGTCGATGTTAATGTTATGTGAATCGTGCGAGAAGAGTGAAGTGTCTGGCCACTGTCAAATAGTTTGACTATCCTATCGATTTCAATCGTTCATACACTCTAAAAGAGTGGCATTTTCTGGTCTTATGGTATGACACTCGTTTTCATTGGAAAAGACCCTTTACTCACATTCTCTTACCACCTTCAGATGTAAAATGAGTCCTTGTAAAGCAGTTTGAGTAAATCCAGTTGATGCTGTGCTATGCATATTTTTCATCAAAAAATCCATATAATACTTCAAGAAAATAAACAAACATTAGATTCACACACCGATACTCTTCTGTCTTCAGCAGTCTGGCGGAGCTTTGTTGTTGCTGCTGCACCTCCGTGACGTATGCCCGGAGTTTCATCTCCATGACTCTGTTTTTCCGACTGGCCTCCCTCTCATTCTCGCTGCCCATGAACAAACTGGAGTTTGGACTGAAGTCTACCGGTCGGGGTTTCATCACCAGGAGCATTGTATTGGCAGTGGATGGCCGGTTTTCTCTAGAAGGCACCATGGCTGTCTGTAATTTTTAAAAATTGAAAAAAGCCATAGTTATAAAAATGGATAAATATGAATCATCGTCTCACTAGGGATATTACATTAGGAGTAATTCCGATGTTAAAAAAATTGGTTTTATAGTCAAAAATTAAATGTCGATGGTCTGTGGATCAAAACTCTCAAAATTGAAGTCTCAATTTTCACGATTGACGGATCAAAAAGTAGAAATTTGATCCGCCGATCGTGAAAATCGGGTCTTCAGAGGTTTGATCCACAGATCATCGATATATAGTTTGGGATCATTTTACAAGTCTTGTAAAGGGACGAAAACTAAAATCCTCATATTTCTGGGCAATTTTACTTCAAACTTCTTGGCACCTGAGTTCACCATGACAAATAACGCTATGGAACGACAGATCACAAATTTGTTCATAATGTGAAACTAAATGTTTGAACCGTTTGGTGGTCATGTGGTATGACACGCTCCTTTTGCTCGTGTTTAAAGCTTCCTGGTAACAGCGTTGTTTTTGTCGAAAATATATAGTATCAGCGACAAGCGTCACGTCTTTTAAATGTGTATTTGACGAGGAACCAATGCGCTTTGAGCACATTAAGTAAATATTGGGTTATGTAAAAGCCCAGTTTTTTCTTTCGCTTTTTTAGGCTGACGTACATATTCTTCCTCTTCTTCTTCTTCTTCTTCTTCTTCTTCTTCTTCTTCTTCTTCTTCTTCTTCTTCTTCTTCTTCTTCTTCTTCTTCTTCTTCTTCTTCTTCCTTCTTCTTCTTCTTTTTCAATAAGGCAAATAATTGATGGGCACAGCTTCACCAATTGCCCAACGGAGTTCTTTTCTCGTTTTGAATTGTGCCATGCATCTTGCTTCAATGGTTGCTCTCCCTCTTCAGTCTGCTATGTCTTGAGAACAATTTCTCATTAACCTCTCTCTCTCTCTCTCTCTCTCTCTCTCTCTCTCTCTCTCTCTCTCTATCTATCTATCTATCTCTATCTATCTATCTATATCTCTCTCTGCTCCACATTCCCTCATAGGCATCTTCCATGCAATGCTTGTCAATTGCTGCTATGTGTTCTAGTGGTATGACTCTCGCCTTTGGATCGGATGATCCAGGGTTCGATATCGTTGTGTCCTCGAAAATGGCTCTTTACTTACATTCCCTCACCATACTCTGGTCTTAAATTAGTTCTTGGTCGTTAAAAGTGTTATCTCTGTCATCGAAAATTGAAATATTGCCTAACAGGTGTCATGCCCTGGTCCTATATGTTGTGTTGCTGTTGGCTAGGGAAACCTTGTAAAAGTTTTGAGCATGACTAGTGAAAATAGATCTATATAAATGTTTGTTTCCTTCTGGGGCTTTTTTTTTTGTTGTTGTTGTTGTTGTTTTTATTTTATTTTATTTTATTTGGGGGGGGTTGTTGGGTTTGGGGTTTTTGTTTTATTTTAAGGTTTGTTTTTCTTTTTTTTTCTTTTTTTTTTTTTTGTTCTTATCATGTTCTTGGTGTGACCTTCAATTTTTTGATGGTTTGCTTAAGCTGACGATCTTTTAAAGACCTAATATCTCCCAAATGCAGGACTGGACAGCGGTCTTCATAAAATAAAGTACTTCATATGATAAAGAAACTTTTATTTATTGTTTTGGTAAAGTTAAAAAATAATGGTAGTGGTGGTTGTGGTGATGATGATGATTTTAACCTGTATTGAGTTGAGCGGGAAAATGAGTAGAAGAAAGCGGTTGAGAACAGGAGGAAAGGAGAAAGAGGAGAGGAGGAGGGGAGGTGAGAAGGCCAATAAGGATGAATGTTTATATATATATATATATATATATATATATATATATATATATATATATATATATATATATATATATATTTATAAAACGAAACATTATATAGTTAACATTATATATATATATATATATATATATATATATATATATATATATATATATATATATATACTAGTAAAAAGCCCGCAATTTCGCGGGGAAAGAACTATTTTCATTCGATATTGCCAGAATCATTTTCTTGATTAGCTTGATTACGATTAGATGCACATTTTAATCGATGTGCTTGTGGTCGCTGCCATACTTTATTCGGCATGATTTTAGTTTATCAGTCAGTAGATATCAATGTCAATAAGTCGCAAGTCTTTACCACGCTTTACTTGGGAGTGCTTTGCACTACCTTCAATACTTCACAAATTAAAATGGCGGCTGAGAATCAAAACAATGGTCAAATTAGGAAATTTTAAACTTTCACAAATCTATCAAGGTTTGTTCTAGAGTTTTTAAAACGCTTTTATATGATGACAAATTGAA
>NW_027624338.1:0-8377 GCF_034508935.2 Berghia stephanieae | reverse complement strand
CAAACTTTAAGTCCTTGAGAGTTCTCGTGTCCGGCTATGTGTTTACGATGGCTCCGGTTGATCAGCCCAACAGTGTGTGAGCATTCATCACACTATTTGGACAAATTTGTTGAGGGAATTTCACCGCAACATCTGAAGACATTGACAAATGATAGCTTTATTCCATACGAAGGAAAACTGCCCTCATACCGGCATACCAGGTCCCGCAGTCATAAGTTAAAGATTATCTCAACTCGTTTTTTTTTCTCCTCAAGCGCCATTCGAATACCCTGTCCGAAGATATCAAAATAATTAATAGCCAAATAGAATTTGACCCAAAAATAGATAAGGTCAAATAAAATGAAGGCTTAGGCACTTCCATTTGTTCTCACCAGACTCACAGTCGCGGCCAACGTCGACAGCCCAGAAATGCGACTTAACTTAACGAAAAGACAAAATAAGACAAGGACACCATTTGTTGTTTTCAATCAGCTGTGTTGAAATTGTGAGTGATGCTCAGGATCTGTGAGCGGCGATCAGAAGGTCTGAGGTTTGATCCCCAGTCGAGGTCGACTGATTTTATGGGAGGGTTTTTTTTTTTTTTTCTTGTATTTTTCTTTCTGGCTTTGTCTGGCACCTTTCATACACACTTGATCAGATCTTTAACTTTAAGTGCACTTAAGATGGCTATGACTGCATTCTACCTGTTGAAATGATACGTAAATTTCATGGATGATTGATTGGCTACCTCCAATCTGCAGATCTACTTGTATAACAATGATACTGTGTTAATCTGTATTAATCCAATCAACAATAAATACATACTACACACAAAGCCATCAACTCTTGTCTAGATCAAAATCAACACATGGTTAGGTCGTTGACTTTCTCGTCTTGTTCAGTGACCAAAGGCTGCTCGTGGCCTATGGGGGTTTACAAAAACCACGAGGGAATTGTACATTGCTTGTTGTCAACTGATTTATAATAATATAAAGGTAATGTCCACCACCACCACCACCACTAAGCCCCAGAGCGTGTGTTATTTACCACCTTTGCCTAGCCCTGACATAGATTGCTAAAAAGGTGTTAGTGTTAGTGTTAAGATTACTACACCTATGTCAACTACACGTATATTCATCGTTGACCAATTGAAGGCTGGTTTTCCAAAACTCGTCGATTTTTTTTACTTTTGAGATTTTTCCTCCATGAGTTATAGATAGAACGAAGATGACGTCTCTCAAGCCTTTTTTAAAATTGTATTTTGCCATCCGGGTTTGTGAGTGATTCTCACTAAATTTTATTAACCAGACTATAAAAGTTCATGGTTACACATAGTTTTGTGTGTTGGTCCGTTATACTTCCGGATGGCAATGTTGCAGTGATGCCAAAACTCCGGTTTCCCCGGAAAAAACCCCGGTCGGGGGCAAAAAATTCCGGGCCCCGGGCAAATTCCGGTGAGGTCACTTTGTTCCATTTATACCCCCCCCCCCCCCCTCTTCCAACCACCACATCATCATCATTACCACTAGTATTACAACCATCATCAGCAGCACTACTACTGCAACCACCACCACATCATCATCATTACCACAACTACTACTTCAACCACCACCACCAAATCATCATCATCACTACCACTACCAACATCACCATTACAACCACCGCGACCACATCATCATCACAACCACTACTACTACAACCACCACCACCACATCATCATCACTACCACTAGTACTACACCACCACCGCCACATCATCATCACGACCACTACTACTACAACCACCAGCCTTACATCATCACTATCACTACTACTACAACCACCAGTATCACATCATCACTACCACTACTACTACAACCACCACTACCACATCATCATCACGACCTCTACTACTACAACCACCACCACATCATCATCACTACTACTACAACCACCACTACATCGTCATTACCATTACTACTGCAACCACCACCACCAAATCATCATTACCACTACTACTAGAACCACCACCACCACATCATCACTACTACTACTACTAATACTACAACCACCACCACCACAATCATCACTACCACTACTACTACAACCACCACAACCACATGATCATTACCGCTACTACTACAACCACCACCACCACCACCATTTCTCCACTACTACTACAACCACAACCACCACATCATCATCACTACCACTACTACTACAACCACAACCACCACATCATCACTACCACTACCACTACAACTACAATACCACCACCACCACATCATCATTACCAGTACTACTACAACCACCACCACGACATCATCATCACTACCACTAATACTACTACAACCACCACCACATCATCATCTCTACCACTATTACTACAACCACCAACACCACATCATCATCACTACCACCAGTACTACAATCTCAACCATTGGTTTTTGCGCTTTACTTCATTTGAAATAAGGAAACTTTGGGATTGTAATTTGCAATGTGTTTATGTGTCATAATATACACTGTAATTCTAATCAGTTATCTATTTAGAACTATACAACATGTAAACACAATGCCAAATACCATTCCAATTCCTTTTTTTTTTTTTTTTTGTGCGCGGAAATTCCTCTTTCGGCATTGAAATTCCAACGAGTGGTGGCTGAAACTCCTGTGAGCGAAATTTAAAGTTGGCGTCTCTGGTTGTGAACTTCTCGGCCAAGCGCATACTATCTATATTGACACGTAAACTTTATTTTAAGCTTCAAATGGCACAACAAATTTCCATGATTTGTGTGAGATTGAAGTTGAAACATAATAGACCGAATGAGAAATTTTAGGGGAAATAATCCTCAATATCCCAAAATGGGAGAAAACGGAGTTAGGGAGTTTTGGAAAACCATTCTTCAATTAATTTATTGTCCTTAGGGGGAGTAATTATAGATAGAATGCGCTTGGCCAAGGAGTTCACAACATTGCCATCCGGAAGTATAACGGACCTACACACAAACTCTGTGTAACCATGAACTTTTATAGTCTGGTTAATACAGTTTAGTGAGAACAACTCACAAACGCGGACGGCAAAAAACAATAACAAAGGCCTGAGTGACGTCATCTGCATACTATCTATACAATGCTACTATAATGGCGATGACCCGTTTCTCGGTATGTCGAGTCTGTCGTTGTTTTAGTTTGTCTAACTACTGATGCGTGGAGGAATTTAGTAGAGAGAGAGAGAGACAAAGAGGTAGTTAATGGTAATTGTACGTTTTACATCACTTAACAAGTGATTAGGGGTCACATGACAGCTCAATAATTGGCAGAGCATTCGCCGAGGTTACGGATGGGTGCAGGCCAGACATATGCTGTTTTTTATGGGATGATTTGTTTTTGTAGGTTTTTAACAATTTTTTGATTCCAGATTTTTCTAGCTCTATACACCTTTTCGGATATTTATCTCACATCAGTGGCCTCTCTCTCTCTCTCTCTCTCTCTCTCTCTCTCTCTCTCTCTCCCTCTCTCTTTCTCTCTCTCTCTCTCTCTTCTCCACTTAGCAATGAAGATCATTGCGTCCTATCCTAATGGTAGCAGATAGCAAGCATATTTTTTATTGTCTGTGTAGCTGAGATAAACTCTTGTCCCATGGTCCAGCTCTGAAGCCTCACGGTCCAACTCTGAAGGTTAATTTTCTAATTACTAGCTGCAGGGGCGGTTGGTCACATTGTATTTAAGGCGGCACAAATCCGAAATACAGAATCAAATTTTATTGGTCTAGTTAATTTAACTTAATTTGACCTACTTTGTATGTGTGTGTGTATGTGTGTATGTGTGTGTGTGTGTGGAGGGCGGTATTGCAATTGTTTGCATATATGTGCGTGTATTTGTGTGTGCGTGTATGTGTGTGTGTGTGTGTGTTAGAATATTAACGAGACGTACTCACAAAAGAGCATCAATTATCTTGGACAAAACTTGTCTGGTAACTTTCACCTGTTCATTATAACGACTCACAGACGCAGCATGTCCTGTTTCCAACTGATTTCTTATATCTACAACGTTGAAAAGTTTATATTTAACAGCATCTGTGACATGGCTATTTGATTCAGAATGTTTCTTCGGTGCCTGAGAGATGTGCGCAATATCACTGAATCCTCCTGTTGTCCGTTATAGCATACATCACCAAAAATCAAGCAATAAAAACAATGAAGCGTTTTACGGCTTTCACTGGCAGTAAGCCATTCAACATTTTAAAAATAATCATTATTCAATCGGCGCTGTCTCCTCGGAGTGTTAGAAACTAAGTTAAAATTCACTGGTTTGTGTGGACCTAAATCTTTCACCACTATTTTCTTGAGGGGATAAGTGTCGGAATTGATTATCAATTAAAAAATCAACATGATTCATGATTGGTTACAAATTACAGAAATAACTTTTTAAAATAAAATGATTCAAGATAAAAACAGGTAGGTTTCATAAACAATGACAACAGCGATAATACTTTTCTCTGAATACTAACGACTAACGGTATGACACACAACTTTAGAATAATAGAATTTAAAAATCCACATTTAATTCCAAACGCAAAGCACTTGTTAACTTCACACACAATCAGCGACATCTTTATAATTATACTATTATTAGTATTAGACAATGCACACAATACAAGTTGAGTAGGGATCGTTGGGAGTGTGCGGGGATGAAGGACTCCGTGGGGTCAGGGATTTTTTATTTATAGTACCATGGGGCTCTTCTCGGTGCATACTTTGTTTACTGTTCTTTTTTATATTTAATATATATTTAAGCAAAACAAACAATGATAAAATATATATTTATTGCCATTCTCTTCATCCGTATATCTAAGTGAAGCAAAGCCTCTTCTTTCAGTGATAAAACTGATATGGTTTTAATTTATCCCAAGTAGGACCTCAGGGCGTGCATCGCTAGATTGGCCGTCTTGGCCTAATTATTTAAGCAGTGAAAGACAATAGTTAGTTGGGGAGGGAGGGTGGAGGGAGATTGGGGAGTAGTAACTAACTTTCTTCAAGGTACAACGGAGTATAGGATAAGGACAGGATGGCCAAACGAAGACTGGCTCATATAAACAAAAAAAACTTCCCCACCACACCACACCCTCCGCTCATTGTCACCCCGCGCAGGCAACGGGGAAAGATGAAACGTGCCGATTTGACGCTACCTTCGCGGAGCGACGCACGAGTCATCAAATATTAAATTCAAAACAAAAAGCAGTATGTGCTAAATTTTTAATTTTATCAAAATTGTAAAATTGAAGTTTTTTGTTTGGTTGACATGCTAATCTACGGAAAATATAGGGCGGCACAAAACAACTTCGCTCTATTGACCGACCGCCAGTGACTAGCTGATATAGAGGGCAGGGACACGGACAGTCAGATGCTACACCTCCTTTTGCGCCAATTCCTCTTACCGATTCCTCCTCCTCCACATCCTACTCTTCCTTCCTCGTTTAATTTCGTTTCTTCAATTTCATCCTTAATTTCTTTACATTCACACGCCCCTCTCTCCTATTTTCTTGTCTTCTACATCCAAGATAATTAAAGTATCTAGACCTCGATAGCAGAAGTGTGTGTTGCGTAAAAGTTGGTGTGTGGTAAACAAGGATGTTTTTAGGGCATGTGTATTAATCAATTGTATTGATTATATGCGTTTATGTAAAATATTCAAATCAGCGGCCCGCCATATGACAAAAAGAAAAAAACAAACAAAAACAACATATATATAGAGCAACATTCACTAAACGTGCTCAATCAAAGCGCATTACAATTTTTTTTAAAGTATCAACACACAAAATAATGTGTAAATTTGTAAACTAAACGTTTATTGGCTTTTTGAAGGACTTTAGTGAAAAATGATCACCCAACTGGCGGTCTAAAAAACAACAAAGAGCTGGGTGACGTTATCTTAATGCTACAGAGGTGAAAAGGGTAAATACTTTTATTTAGTGTTCGATATTCTGTGGCTAAGTGGGAGTGAGGTATTGAATGGAGGGGTTGAATTTGAAAATGATAGAGAGAATGTGTAAGAGCTGGGGACACACCTATACACACACACACATACACAGACACACACACTATATTATATATATATATATATATATATATATATATATATATATATATATATTATAGTGTGTGTGTGTGTGTGCGCTTAGCTAAGAAACTCACAACATTGCCATCCGGAAATATAACGGACCAACAAACAAAACTGTGTAACCTTAAACGCTAACAGTCAGGGATGGCAAAAAATAATAACAAAGATCTGAGTTAAGTCATCTTCGTTCTCTCTCTCTCTCTCTCTCTCTCTCTCTCTCTCTCTCTCTCTCTCTCTCTCTAGAGAGAGAGAGAGAGAGAGGAGAGGGAGAGAGAGAGAGAGAGAGAGAGAGAGAGAGAGAGAGAATATGTATTGGAGAGACGTTTTATACGATGTCAGTTTGATCTGCCCACTCACTGCCCACCCTAATAATGAACCACTGTGAATGAAAGCAACATCATCACCCTCGTATTGTCGACGTGCCAGAGGAGGCCGACACCATGGCGTGCCAGAGATACGAGATCGATTATGGCAATTATAAAAATAGAACGAACATGACGCCACTCAGGTCTTTGTTATTGTTTTTTTTTCTATGTTTTTTTTTTTTTTTGCCATCCGCGTTCATGAGTAATTCTCACTAAACTGTATTATCCAGACTATAGATAGTTCGAAGATGACGTCACTCAGGCCTTTGTTATTGTTTTTGACATCCGCGTTTGTGAGTTGTTCTCCTAAACTGTATTAACCAGACTATAAAAGTTCATGGTTACACAGAGTTTGTGTGTTGGTCCGTTATACTTCCGGATGGCAATGTTGTGAACTCCTTGGCCAAGCGCATTCTATCTATAGATAGTTCGAAGATGACGTCACTCAGGTCTTTGTTATTGTTTTTTGCCATCCGCGTTTATGAGTAATGCTCACTGAACTGTTTTAACCCGACTATAAACGTTCATGGATACACACAGTTTTGTGTGTTGGTCCTTATACTTCCGGATGGCAATGTTATGAGCTTCTAAGTCTAAGCCAAGCGCATACTATCTATAGAGAGAATGAAGTTGACGTCTTTCTGACTTTGTTATTGATTTTTGCCATCCGCTTTTATGAGTAATTCTCACTAAACTGTATTAACCAGACTATAAACATTTAAAGTTGCACATGTGTGTTGGTCCATTATACGTCCGGATGGTAATGTTGTGAACTTCTTAGCCAAGCGCATACTATCTATAACCGTTCACGGTTACACATAGTTATGTGTGTTGGTCCGTTACACGTCCAAATGGTACTGTTGTGAGCTTCTAAGACAATTGCATACAATTCTGAACGTTGTGGGGAAAATGCAAAATTTATCAAAGAATCATTTTCACGGTGTCCAAGTCCGTTTTTATATAACACAGACCGGTCTAGATATTGATATTATGCGTTAAGGCAAAATACTCACAACATTCACCAGCCGGATATAACCTACCAACACTCAAAACTATTTGTAACATTGAACCTTTATAGTGTGATTATAATGTAATTTTGTGAGACCAAAATTGCGGTCTAAAAACAGTAACAAAGAGCTGAGTGACGTCAATTTCGTTCCATCTATTAAGACAGGTAGTCTTTAAACTGCATTATGTCGGGGTGAACCCTAGGACTTCATATACTATAGATGTCGCTGACTTAAAATTGCATTTTGAACCAAGTTGTTAACATCTGAGTTAAAACAGATAATCTCAGTATTGAAGATATCAAAGTGACACATATTATGGAGCAGGTATTGCGTTATAATGATATAGATAGAATGAAGTTGACGTCACTCAGATCTTTGTTATTGCTTTTTGCCATCCGCGTTTATGAGTAGTTCTCACTAAACAGAAGTAACATGACGAGAAACGATCATGTTACACAAAGTTTTGTATGTTGGTCCGTTATACTTCCGGATGGCAATGTTATGAGCTCCTTAGCTAAGCGCATACTATCTATAGCAAAGTCCAGATTTGGGCGTTTTTGCCAAGATGAGGTCATATAAATCGATCGATAATTGATATTTGGTCACGCGCGTCTTTTAAAAATAAATTGTCTCTTTCCTTCCTTATAATGCTCAAAGTAAAAGACCACGTTTCAAAGCGAAATGTAATGCTCGCTGTCCATCTTGTATTTTCATATCTATTTTTTTTTTTTTTAGACGTAACAGGCTTGAAAATTTGCCATCAAAATGAAAACAACAACTGAGACATCATTAAGTAAAAGAGTACGCCCGTTCTTAGACGCCTCAAACCAGTTGTCACATTTTGGAGATGTTTGGCGCTGAAAAACCCCAAAAAGATTGGGATTTTCTAATATTGATATAGAAAGGGGTAAATATATGTACAATA
>NW_027624337.1:0-8369 GCF_034508935.2 Berghia stephanieae | reverse complement strand
TAAAATTCCCTTTATTCATCCCCAAGGGGAAATTTGTCTTTAGGGTCTATTCTAGAGAAGACTGTAATAACCCAGGCGTCAGCCGCAGTGCAGCGCCGCACAATGAGCTAGGGCGAGGTGACTTGATCAAGGCCACACAGCGCAGCGGCGGGTAAAAGAATTAAAAAAAACAACAATTCCTTTATTCATCCCCAAGGGGAAATAATTTGTCTTTAGGATCTATTCCAAAGAAAGACTGGAATAGCCCAGGCGTTAGCCGCAGTGCAGCGCCGCAAAGGGAGCTAGGGCTAGGTAACTTGCTCAAGGCCACACAGCGCAGCGGCGGGTAAAAGAATTCTTAAAAATTCCCTTTTATTCATCTCCAAGGGGAAATTTGTCTTTAGGGTTTATTCCAAAGGAAGACTGGAATAACTCAGGCGTCAGCCGCAGTACAGCGCCGTAACGTGAGCTAGTGTGAGGTACAATGACCAAAAAGTAAACTTTTACTTTTTGTTATTTTGAAAAAATGGTATTACGTTCTCCACAATCCAAAACCTCGGGCTTTCCGCTCCTCTCATGAGACAACACACCTCTTTAGAAATAAAAATGTCAAAAACCAAATTCTCGGAACGTGCATTTCACTTTGCGGCATGACCATCAATCTGGAATTCTTTCTCAGTCTTTACCAGAAAAGCTTATACTGTTGAGTGTTTCAAGTCTAGACTGAAGACAGAATTTTTCATATTAAATTTTCCTTAATATTTCAAAATCACATTCTTCATATAATTTCAATAGTATCAGCACAACTTAATAGATCACCTACAGCTGCAAGATTCAATTTTCTTAAAATTGTAAAATTAAAAAAAAATTCCTTTATCACCTATGCCTTATAGGTAGCGTGGCTCAGCGGTACGGTCTTTGCTTCGTACCCAAAAGGTACCTAGTTCGACTACCCGCCTTGTTGTGTGGCCTTGAGCGAGTCACCTTGCCCTAGCTCACTTTGCGGCGCTGCACAGCGGCTATGCCTGAGTTATTCCAGTCTTCCTTTGGAATGGACCCTAAAGATGAATTTCCCTTGGGGATGAGAATAAAGGGAATGTTAAAATTATTTTACTTATATTGAGCAGGTTCGGTGGAGATTGGCACACTAAATTAAATGATTATAATTTTTTAAAAATTATCATAACAACTTAGCCAAATTCAATAGGTGACTAGTTCAATTTTTTCTGTCACCTATATATAGTATGCGCTTGGCTAAGAAGCTCATAACATTGCCATCCGGAAGTATAACAGACCAACACACAAAACAGTGTGCAACCATGAAAGTTTATAGGCAGGTTAATACAGTTTAGTGAGAACTACTCATAAACGCGGATGGCAAAAAAAAAAAAAAACAATAACAAAGACCCGAGTAACGTCAAATTCGAACTATCTATTGAAACGACAATAAAGAAAAGGAAATGGGGGCTGGATTGGCTATGCGTTGAGGAGACCTGCAAGCAATATCATTAGGCAGGCTTTGAATTGGAACTCAAAAGGAAAGAGGTCGACCAAAGCAGACATGGCGACGAAGCATTAAGACTGAGATATAGGCAGGCCGACAAACCTGGGCCCGAATAATAAAGACCTCCAAAAAAAATAAAAAAATCGTAGCCATAGTTAACTCATAGCCTGATACTGACCAAACAATGACGTCAAAATGCCAGTCTTTGGCCACAAAAGAAAACAAATCGTGAGATGTATTCAATAGTTCAACCAATGGATTCTCTTGTTTCCTTGAGCTTTTCTTACAACTCATTAGACGGTGTAAGAAACAAAAAAAAAAAAAAAACAAAAAAAAATGACGTCAAACTTTAAGTCCTAGTGAGGTCTAGTGTCAGGCTATAAGTTAACAATGGATACGGTCAGATCGTAGCCATAGTTAACGTTTTGCCTGACACTGACCAAAAAATGACGCCAAAAGACAAGTCTTTGGCCACAAAACAAAACAAATCGTGAGTTGTATTAAATAGTTCAACCAATGGAATCACCTTGTTCCATTGAGCTCTACTAACGATAACTCACTAGGCCCTACACAACCCAAAATAAATGACGCCAAACTATAAGTCTTAGAGGGTTCTTGTGTCAGGCTATAGATAGTATGAAGTTGACGGCACTCAGGTCTTTGTTATTGCTTTTTGCCATCCGCGTTTATGAGTAATTTTCACTAAACTGTATTAACCAGACTATAAACGTTCAAGGTTACACATAGTTTTGTGTGTTGGTCCGTTATACTTCCGGATGGCAATGTTGTGAGCTTCTTAGCCAAGCACATGCTATCTATAAGTAACGATGGCTGCGCTAAAAACCAACTAAGACCCATATTTTGACGTCATTTTTAGGTTTGTGTCTAGTGAGTTGTCGTTAGTAGAGCTCAAGGAAACAAGTGATTCCATTGGTTAACCTATTGAATACAACTCACGATTTGTTTTTTTTTTTTTTTTGTGGCCAAAGACTTGGCGTTTGACGTATTTTATTTTTTTGTTTAGTGTCAGGCTATAGATAGAATGCGCTTGGCCAAGGAGTTCACAACATTGCCATCCGGAAGTATAACGGACCAACACACAAAGTCTGTGTAACCATGAACTTTTATAGTCTGGTTAATACAGTTTAGTGAGAACAACTCACAAACGCGGATGGCAACAACAATAACAAAGGCCTGAGTGACGTCATCTGCATACTATCTATAGATAGAATGCGCTTGGCCAAGGAGTTCACAACATTGCCATCCGGAAGTATAACTGACCAACACACAAACTCTGTGTATCCATGAAATTTTATAGTCTGGTTAATACAGTTTAGTGAGAACAACTCACAAACGCGGATGGCAAAAACAATAACAAATGCCTGAGTGTCGTCATCTTCGAACTATCTATAAGTTTACGATGGCTACGGTCTTAGTATCAGGCTATAAATTAACGATGGCTTCGTTTACGTCCAGTAAGTCAACCCAATACTCTTCAACAGTCATAACGTCACTTCCTTCCTAATGACGTATGGTTACTTTGTAACACTGGCTCTAAACTATCGGAAAAATGGCGGACGCCCGTATGAAATATTTCTCCGGCGAGCATAAAGGGTATCCAGAGGAAAAAACCCCCATAAAATTGATAATGTTTCGACTTTTACACATTCTGATCACAAGACATATGAAAAGTTCTAGCCAGCATGAAAAATAAAAAGTAATGATTTTCTTTGTTTAGAACCAATATGGCCGCCGTTGCTGAGCGGTGTGACATCAGACTATTGAATCGTATTTGCATTTTTTTCTAACTATGAATTAAGTTAGCATCGATACTATCCCGAAATAATAATACACAATAATTTTGGCGATGGGTTGCAGTTCATGGTAAAAAAACAACTCAGGGGAGATTACTCACAATGACAGAGTTGAATGCCATGGAGAAGAAGAGAATGAGACAGCAGAGGTAATGACCCAACCAGAACCTCAACGCTCCCCCAGGGATGAATATCAAATAGAGCAGCCCGTAACCTGGGTGGAGTGAGGTAAAAATTTATGATTACCATTTTGATCATTATTGTCATAATTTCAACGATAATAATCATGAATGATGACGATGATTATAATGATGATGATGATGATGATGATGATGATGATGATGATGATGATGATGATGATAATAATAATAATAATAATGGTGATGATGATTCTAAAGACGATGATGATGATGATGATGATGATGATGATGATGATGATGACGATGATGATGATGATGATTAATAATAATAATAACAATAATAATAATAACAATAATGATAATAATAATAATGATAATAATAATAATGATAATAATAATAATAATGATAATAATAATAATAATAATAATAATAATAATAATAATAATAATAATAATAATAATAATAATCGTCATCGTCACCACCACCACCAATAGATAGTTTGAAGATGACGTCACTCAGGTCTTTGTTATTGTTTTTTGCCATCCGCGTTTATGAGTAATGCTCACTGAACTGTATTAACCGATTATAAACGTTTATGGATACACAGTTTTGTGTGTTGGTCCGTTATACTTCCGGATGGCAGTGTTATGAGCTTCTTAACCAAGCGCATACTATCTATACCAACACTATTACCAATGTAATCATCATCATAATCATCATCATCATCATTATTATTAATATCTGACACAACCCCAAAAGCAATGTTGTTCCTCACTCAACACTCAACACATCATCCCAAAATAAATAATTGTTATGACCTTTGTGAATTGCATTGTGTTACACATTACACACTGTGTAGTGATTAAGGACGCCTGTATTGACACATTTCACATTTGACACATTGCTTGTCATAATAATATCCTTGTCCACGGCCACACACAGACACGACCAGCTGCTTAATTCGTGTTATTGTCAAAGTCTGATAAATATAATCTTTAAAAAAAAATTATTAAAAGCCAACCCCCATAACCACAAAAACAAAACCCAACACGAGAGAACGAGACATGATGCCTATTGGGCGATATTACATTCCCCCCCCCCCCCCCAACAGAGACAACGCTGTTAACGGCCAGATACTCATTTTACACCCGAGTACAGTGATTGACAGTGGTCAAACCTCAGACCTCCTTATTTTTGTTCTCCTTATAAAAAAATGTAGATAGTCATTCAGAGTCATTAGCCCAGTCTCTATAGGTTGTATGCGCTTGGCTAAGAAGCTCACAACATTGCCATCGGGAAGTATAACGGACCAACATACAAAACAATGTGTAACCATGAACGTTTTATAGTCAGGTTTAATACAGTTTTGTGATAAATATTCATAAACGCGGATGGCAAAAAACAATAACAAAGACATGAGTGACGTCATCTTCGTTCTATCTATACTGCGAAACGGACAAAAACGGGGGTGATCTGTATTACCTTTTCATGTGCTCGACGTCATTGTTCACATTGCAAAATGTGCTCAAAGTGGCCCACATAGTGAAAAGTGTTCACAGCTTTTTAAATGGGTAGCATCGCGATTGGTCATTTTGTCAGCTTGACACACGGGTATGTTTATAACTTTCATAAACAAAGCAGGTGTTTACATTTGTTAAGAAATATCCAATCGTTGGACAGCAACAAGTCTTGTGGTTGGATGAAAACCTGAATATAGATAGTGTGCGCTTGGCTAAGGAGTTCACAAAATTGCCATCCGGAATTATAACGGACCAACACACAAAACTTTGTGTAACCATGATCGTTTATAGTTAGGTTAATACAGTTTAGTGAGAATTACTCACACACGCGGATGGCAAAAAAATAAACAGAGACCCGAGTGACGTTCACTTCGAACTATCTATAGATAGCTCCCATTGGTTGCCACCCTTTGAGTAGGAGCGACATGTAATCGGGTTTCGTCCAACCGATCATCAATCACATGATTTGTTTTTGAAGGCTAAGGGAAGTGTCAGGCTATGAGTTTACGAAGGCTACAGTCAGTGTCAGGCTATGAGTTTATGAAGGCTACGGTCAGTGTCAGGCTATGAGTTTATGAAGGCTACGGTCAGTGTCAGGCTACGAGTTTATGAAGGCTACGGTCAGTGTCAGGCTACGAGTTTATGAAGGCTACGGTCAGTGTCAGGCTACGAGTTTACGAAGGCTACAGTCAGTGTCAGGCTATGAGTTTATGAAGGCTACGGTCAGTGTCAGGCTACGAGTTTATGAAGGCTACGGTCAGTGTCAGGCTACGAGTTTATGAAGGCTACGGTCAGTGTCAGGCTATGAGTTTATGAAGGCTATGGTCAATGTCAGGCTATGAGTTTATGAAGGCTATGGTCAGTGTCAGGCTATAAGTTTATGAAGGCTACGGGGAGTGTCAGGCTATGAGTTTATGAAGTCTACGATCAGTGTCAGGCTATGAGTTTGTGAAGGCTACGGTCAGTGTCAGGCCATGACTTTTCGAAGGCCACGGTCAGTGTCAGGCTATGAGTTTACCAAGGCTACGGTCAATGTCAGGCTATGGGTTTATGAAGGCTACGGTCAGTGTCATTTCATGAGTTAGTGAAGGCTACAGTCATGTCATGAGTTTATGAAGGCTACGATCAGTGTCAGGCTATGAGTTTACCAAGGCTACGGTCAATGTCAGGCTATGGGTTTATGAAGGCTACGGTCAGTGTCAGGCTATGAGTTTACGAAGGCTACGGTCAGTGTCATTTCATGAGTTAATGAAGGCTACGGTCAGTGTCATGTCATGACTTTACGAAGGCTACGGTCAGTGTCATGTCACGAGTTTATGAGGGCTACAGTCAGTGTCATTTCATGAGTTAATGAAGGCTACGGTCAGTGTCATGTCATGACTTTACGAAGGCTACGGTCAGTGTCATATCATGAGTTTATGAAGGCTACAGTCAGTGTCATGTCATGACTTTACGAAGGCTACGGTCAGTATCATATCATGAGTTTATGAAGGCTACGGACTGCTTCACTACAACATAAAACACGCTTGGCGATATCCGTCACATTAATTTATACAACAAAGATGTTGCTTTCATGATTATTTAAGTCATTAATATTTCATTGTACTATGTGAACTTTGTACATTTATGATTCATTCGATCATGACCAATTTTCAAGTACCAGTATTCCATGATAGTATTTTTCGATTTTACATGCCGTATTGATACATTTTTCCTGACATTCAAAGTGGTGTAAAACTGTCTGTGAATGATACAATGCAGGCTATAATATGAGATTCTGTAATTATAAACTATTGTATAGGGCATTTAAAGGATAATTCCTATATTAAGCCTTTAGTAATGTAAGATAAGTAACAAAGTCACTCCTAGTAAAGCGATTTGAGCACGTTTCGTGGATAATGCGCAATATAAAAGCTCAAGATTCTCGACCTAATACTCTTCAACAGTCATGACGTCACTTCCCTCGTAATGACGCATGATAACTTAGTAAATGGCTCTAAACTATCGGAACAATGGCGGACGCCCTTATGAAATATTTCTCCGACGAGCATAAAAGCGAATCCAGATGAAAAAAAAACCCCATTATAAATCTGATCATGTTTTGACTTTTACACATTCTGATCACAAGACATATGAAAAGTTCTAGCCAGCATGAATAATAAAAGTACAAATTTTCTTTGTTTAGAACCAAGATGGCCTCCGTTACTGGGCGACGTGACATCAGACTATTGAATCCAATTATATTTCAGATATAGAACCGGGTCACACACAATTTCTACACAGAACAGTACACTCCAACAAAACCACAGTAACTCTACCACAGTATTTCACAAAACAACACTGTACATCCACAAGAAATTATCATAGCAGTAAGTTCACAACCCCAACACACAGAACCAACAAATATAAAAACAGTTCTTCTTCCAAGAACCATCAAGGAATGGAACACTCTCCCACCAGAAATCCTAGATATTACCAACCACAACAAATTTGGTCAACTATTATACATTTATCTTTCAACTCAATAACACAATAATGGAGAAAGTCACCACATAATAGGATTCAATAGTCTGATGTTACGCCCGCCTAGCAACAAGTAGCTTGGTTCTAACAACGAAAATCGGTACTTTTTATTCTTAATGTTGGCTAGAACTTTTTTTTACATGTCATGTGATCAGAATGTATAAAAGTCAAAACATGATTAGATTTATAATGATTTTCTCCTCTGGATACACTTTTATGCTCTTCGGAGAAGAATTTCATAAGGACGTCCGCCATTGTTCAGATAGTTTAGAACCAGTTACTAAGTTACTATGCGTCATTACGGGGGAAGTGACGTCACGACTGTTGAAGCCTATTGTATAAAACCTGCAGTGATGGGCAATCCGCCTTTTGCAGATAAAGACGTTGAATTTGAACAACTATGTCATCGGATAGGGATGACTCACCTCTCCAAAAGTTGATGCAGGATATAATGGTGAGGAAGATGACGATGTCTTCGAACATCAATCCTAGGAGGTAGTGACTCTTGTATAATTTCCTGGAAAGCCACACCATTGGAGGCTAGTGGTGGTGGTGGTTGATGTTGTAGTGGTTAGGGTAGTTGTTGTAGTGGTTACGGCAGTTGTTGTTATTGTTGTGGTTACAGTATTCGTTGTTGATTTTACGGTAATCGTTGTAATTACCATTGTTATTGTTGTTTTTGTTGTTGTTTTTATTGTTGTTATTACATTGTTATTGTTGTTTTTGTTGTTGTTTTTATTGTTTTTGTTGTTGTTTTTATTGTTGTTATTACCATTGTTATTGTTGTTTTTGTTGTTTTTATTGATGATGATGATGATTACGCGATGTCGATAACAAAACAGAATGTTGTGCACGTGTTATTATATTGATAATGTGTGCGCGTATGTT
>NW_027624336.1:0-8377 GCF_034508935.2 Berghia stephanieae | reverse complement strand
AGTAGGGGGTAGTAGTAGAATATAGTAGTAGTAGAAAGAAAGTATTATAGTATAGTAGTATTAGTAGTAGTAGTAGTAGAGTAGGGTTAGTAGTAGTAGTGTGGTAGTATTTAGTGTAGTAAGTAGTAAGTATAGTAGTAGTAGTAGTTAGTATAGTAGTAGTAGAAGTAAAAGTTAGTGGGGGTTAGTAGTAGTAGTAGAAATAGTAGTTTTAGTGTAGTAGTAGTAGTAGTAAGTAGTAGTAACATTAGAAAGTAGTAGTAAAATAAGTAGTAGTAGTAGTATTTTTTTAGAAATAGTAGTATAGTGGTGGGGTTGTGTTGTTGTACTGTTTTTTAGAATAATTTCATCATCATCATCATCATCATCATCATCACTTTTTTTCATCATCATCATCACCCATCGTGTAGTAGTTAGTATTTTTTGTAGTAGTGGTAGTAGAAGTTAGGGTGTAGTAGTATTTTGTATAGTGTTTTTTTTGTAGTAGAGTAGTTATAGTGTAGTGTGGGTAGTAGTAGTAGTAGTAGTGGAAAGAAAGTAGTAATGTAGTAGTAGTAAGTAGTAGTGTAGTAGAAAGTATAGTTAGTAGGTAGTAGTAGTAGTAGGGGGTGAGTAGTAGTAGTGGTAAGTAGTAGTAGTGTATATAGTATATAGTTTTTATTTAGTGTGGAGTTTTAGTAGTAGTAGTAAAGTAGTATAGTTTTTTAGTAGTAGTAGTTTTTAGTTTTTAGTAGTATTTAGTAGTAGTAGTAGTGTAGTAGTAGTAGGTAGTATATTTGGGCAGTAGTAGTAGTAGTAGTAGCAGTAGTAGTAGTGTAGTAGTGTATAGTTAGTAGTAGTAGTAGTAGTAGTAGTAGTGGAAAGTTGATGTGTTTTTTTAACTGTTTTTTAGAAAAATTTCATCATCATCACCTTCATCATCTCATCATCACCCATCATCTCTTTTCAACATTTTATCATCATCTTAATAAATCATCATCATCTCATCGCCCACATCATAAACATCTTTTTCATTTAATATAATAAAAAATAATAAAAATTTAATAATAAAAATTAATAAAAATTAAAAAAAATTTAATAATAATAATATTTTAATAATAAAAAAAATTTTAAAAAATAATAAAATAATAATAATAATAATAATAATAATAATAACAATAATAATAATAATAAAAATAATAATAATAAAATAATAATAAAAATAAAAAAAATAATGATTTTACTGGCTTAAGGACTTTTTCTTCCAAAACATCCGATGGGGACGCCTCGGCGGGCCTTTATTATTATCTGTGTCATTACCTTCCACAATACACGATCTTTTGTTTGTTGATGCTAATTTCAAAAAGGTTTTTTTCCTTTCATTTCAATTCTTTATTATTTGAAGGCTTTTTGGGTCTCGATTGAGGACAGTTTTAATTGCGGGGGGGGTTTTCCTACCTTGATATTTCTTGGGTCCAGACGTAGCCATCGAAATTAATACCCTGCTTGGAGAAAACGTGCTTTCACGGCGTGTGGCAAGGGTTTTTCGAAGCGAGCGGTTTTTTAAAAGAAGCGTAGACCGACAGGTAGTAAAGTTGCAGTAAATTGTGCAGCGTAGAGCTTTTTTATAGTAGTTTTAAATTTTAATTATAGTAGTAGCCAGATACTACTTCCCTATAATAATAAAAATAATAAAATAATAATAATAAAAATAATAATAAAAATTAAAAATAATAATAATAAAAATTTTTTTATAGCCCCCAAATTTCCCTTTTTTTAAAAACCTCTAGGCCCCACAATATTCACCGATTAAAACATCATTTTTAAAAGAAATTGGCATAAAAACGAACGAAACAAAAAACACAACACACACAAAACCACACATTTAAAAGCACTCATTTCCCATAAGATGAGATTTTAATTTCTTTTTAAAAGATGACTCGGAAATCCATTCCCCCGTTCCTGAGGTAAATGGTAAGGAATTCCAGACAGCGGGAGCAGCATGAATAAATGCACGATCCGCAGATGTCTTCGATCTTTTTTTGGAACACAAAAAATTTTTTGGCCGCAAAGATCTTAAGGGGACGTGAGGGAGTATAGAATAGCCCTTAATCAAATCTGATATATAAGTGGAGAAGTTTGATTAAAATAGTTAAAGCACATTACAGCAATTTTGTACTTAATCCTAAACCTGACAGGGAGCCAATGCAAGGTCCATAACAAAGGTGTGACTGATCATTTTTTGTTTTTCTTCAAAATTATTTTAGCAGCTTGATTTTGAATCCGCTGTAGTTTGTTGACAACATTATTTGGTATATTGTACATTGCATGTTACGTAATCTAATCTTAAAAACATTAAAGGTAGTAGTAGTTGTAGTGTGTAGTAGTAGTAGTAGTAGTAGTAGTAGTAGTATTTAGTAGTATTAGTAGTAGTGGGTAGTAGTAGTGTAGTAGTAGTAGTAGTAGTAGTAGTAGTAGTGTAGTAGAAGTAGTAGTAGTTGTGATTTTAATATTTGTGTAAGCGTAACAGCAGCAGGAGTTGTAGTAGCAGCAGCAGCAGTAGTAGTGGGGGTAGTGTAGTAGAAGGAGGAGGAGGAAGGGGTGAGGAGGTTTTTTCAAAGCACTTTTTAATACTTAAAATAAGTAAAACCCCGGTTGAAATCATTAGGGATTATAAGTAATTAGCTACCCACCTCCGATATGAAAATTGCACACTTTTGCCCAGTTCTGAGTTATACAGTAAAATCCAAAGAATTTATCACAAAATATTTCCCCTCTGATTTAAGTGGGGGCTTGGGCCGTCACAATCAAATGATTGAGGCTGCATTAGAAATATGTGTAGGTGAAGTGTAAAAGGAACAAACAGTTCAAGCTTTGGTGTATTGATGAGTGGAATGTAAAAAAATAATTAGATTCTCTGGAAATGTTTTCAATTTCCTTTGGTTCTTAGAAGAAGGCGTTTGTCTGACTTTAATTTTGGAATAATTATTCAGAAAGATGTTGATGGCTGGTTTGCAAAGCTTTGTAACGATTCCTTGTGGTCTTTTTTCACCATTCATGACATTTTCCCCCCATACAGATTCAAGTCCGTCAGTCGTTGAGTTGTTAATCTCATGACAAGAAGTCGTGGTTAAAACTAGATAAAAATTTTGCTCGTGGTCTTCAGTTGCAATCAGAAATTGAAAATCTTGAATATTTCTGATACGATTTGTACAACGTATCAGGGGCCCTTTAATCCCTCTATCCAAGGACGAAATGTAAGAAAATGTTTCCTCTGTTTCCTTCTACATGCAATGACGATCAACACAAAAATCATGTTTCCAATACAAACATTCTGTCAAAACGCAGTGGTTTCACAATGCAGTATCCAGCTATAAAATAAGGGCTTTAAACTGCTCTTGCCTTATTTCAATTGTTGGCACATTACAAAAAATTGGTGAGAAATAATCAAAATCACTGTCACAAGAGTTGAGGTTACATGTGACCTTGTTTCCTCGAGAGGGCCCAAAGTTTGTCTTCAGCTTGATAGTTCCATTGGACGCAGAAACAAGTTTCAGCACATCAACATTTTCAGCTTTTTTTCACCTTCAAGAATTGCTGCACTGAAACTGAAAGTTAAAATCCACTCATCTGCCTGTACTGACTAAATTCGAAATTCTAGTCATCAGTCTGGAATTTTCCTAACAAGACATACTTAAGCTATTCTCATCAAGAAGATATTTACTTTAATTTAATGGTCGCAGAAAATTTGTAGGGCCCTCAAAGCTGTCATCGTCTCATTGGATAAGGTTCCCTCTCTTGGTTGTAAATTTAAATTTTCCATTAGTGTTTAACCATTAAACAGCTCCTTCCAATGTCATAATTCTGGTCATTAGTAGAGGAAGAAATTGGTTTACAGCTGTCATCCTCAATTGTTTCCCTTTAAAAGGGTATTTAACATTAAAAATATTCATAGCTTGATGAAAAAGGAAATAAATAGCCGTGTGCCTTGGGTGTCGAACTGCCATTTACTTTCATATGCCCCAAAGCTGTGACGTCCTGATTTTAAAAATATTCAACATAAATTTACATTCTGTTTCTCGTTGTTGTTGGGTGTAGAGATATAATTTAAAGGGGTGCAAGTTTCACAGGTGATGGCTTCTCCCCATTATACAATTTCTTCAGATGTGAAAAACATGCTTTCAATTGAATTTCAGGGGGTGGTAGTTGGGTTTGGGAAAATGAATGTTTTCTCCCCATCTTTCTGCAGAGCCAGTTATTCCTAATACACTTGAAAAGATGAACCAGATCGAAAAGGAAAAATAACGTAGATCAGGATTCAAAGGGATGAGGTACATCATGAAGAAGTTTTCCACCAGCCATCGATGAAAAAGCATTCCTATTTATTGTTTTTATCTGAGATAACGCATTAAAACAAAAATCCAATTGTGTGTAATTTAATTAAAATATTATTTTATGGCTTCTTTTAACCAAGCAGCATTTACATTTTTGACAGGAATAATGGTACAACATCTTTTTATTTAGATAAAATTGAAGAAATCATGAAAACTTGTGCAGTGCTTGCTTCCATTAGGGGCAAATTTTACGCTGATCCTTCTTAATTTTCCTTCTTGTATGAAATATTTTGTGATATGTGTATTTTTTCCGCATCCAAGACAACTTTCCGCTCAGCATCCGAAAAAGTAGGGACACTTTCGTTTTAAATATTTGGGCATGAATATTTGTATGAAAACCACTTTCATGGTGAAAACTGATGCAAATTCCCGTATGAGAAGGGTGGGGAAGTGTCAAGAATGTCGTCCGCATCATGCTGTAAGTATTTGGAGCTCCAGCGTAATCTTAAAAAGCCCATAATAAGTTGAATAAGGATACCTTTTCATTGATGACAAACAGAGCTTTATTTGTTGAGCCAAGAACAAGAGTTTTGAGTTTTTAGAATTTGCTTCCTTTTCTATTTCGTCAGTATACATTTCTTCTATGTCTCAACAAGAATAAGCAATTTTTTTGTGCACGTCGGAGACATTCATAGGGAAGCTTATTTCCATTTGAAAAATGAGATTTATTGTTCAAATTGGGACCAGGTCTTGAGTGTGGGAGGAGAAACAGTCATCCAACTATCCAGGATAAGGAAGTTTTTGGTAGCTGACCTGAAAAGAAGGAGGGAAAATGAAATATGAAATAAGCCTTTCATTTTAAAAATTAGGGTTTTACAATTCAAATTCTATACATAAAGAAATAAACTAAACAGCTTATCACCATGATTTCGGTTGTCTCAAAACCGATACCTCCCAGTCCCAAGTCCACTACAGCCTGAATGGGTAGCAGGGTCAAATTTTAAATTTTTAACGACATGTCAGAAAGTCCTTTGTGCCCGACAAGCGTCTGCATCTAATTCTAAGTATAGCAGAGCAAAGATTGCATTACATTTCAAACTACAAGCCCAATATAATCTCAGTCAGTCCAAATAAATAAAAAAACAAATAAAAAAGATTTAAAAAATTAATACTAAATGATGATGATGATGATGATAATAATACTAATAATAATGATGATGATGATGGTGGAGATGGTTTTGGTGGTGATATCAATTATCATGAAGATGATGATGATGATAGTGGCATTGCTGTGGACATGAGGACCCTGATTATGATGATGACAATGATGATGATCTGGACAATGAGGAATGATTATGCTACTATGACGAAGATGAAGACAATGATGATATAATGCCCATGGTGATGAATGTGCGTTGACAGATAGGGTGTTTACCCCTCTCTTCTATTTGTAGACACACCCGTTTCTTTTTTTTATCAATACCACCAGCAATATGATTTATTATGGAGAGATGCTCAAATATTTTTAGAAGAAAAATAATCTTTTACCTTCTTTGTTTGATATATTTCCACGTGCAAATCATTAAAAAATTTTTTAATGTTGTCAAAGTTGGGGAGGGCATCGTTTAATTCGATAAATACTCCAAAGTCTTGAAGACTGTAGATCAGTTTTATAGATAGAATGCGCTTGGCCAAGGAGTTCACAACCTTGCCATCCGGAAGTATAACGGACCAACACCCCAAACTCTGTGTAACCATGAACTTTTTAGTCTGGTTAATACAGTTTAGTGAGAACAAAATCACAAACGCGGATGGCAAAAACAATAACAAAGGGCCCGAGTGGGCGTCATTTTGCATACATCTATAAGTTTCCATGCCATTTCACTCCGTCCACACGGTTTGAGAATTTCTTAATGAAGTCATCGGAAGTTTTTTAATTTTGTATTCTTCTAACCATTCAGTAAAAGAATCCATGTCTCTCTGCTCCATTTCACATCTCCTATCTTCTGGCGTTTTTCTTTTTAAGGAAGGCTTTTTTCTCAGATAGATAGGAAGGACAATTAGGAAAAATAGAGGGAAAAAAAAATCCCCTGGTAAATTTTGGCTTTTCTCTCGGTACAGTCAAAACGGTCCCCTCGGGTCTTTTTACAGAATCTATTTGATAATAAAGTTTTCATGAAAATGTCTTCACATACGGCAGAATCATTTTTGGTTGTAAAATCCTTTCTCGGTATTTTATTAACCCCAAACCGTCTTCTCGATTCATCTTTAGGGAATGTGAAAAATTTACACCTCTCCTTTCGTCATAGTTCCCTCTACCCAAATTGGACACACCCACTTTCTACCATGTCAAATAACTCTCAATTACCGATTAGTCCAATTATAATTTATATCATGTGAATAAGTGATGATTAAAGATGAAAAGAAGAAAGGTCCTTTCTCTTCTCTCCCCGCGGAAAGTAAACAAAACACAGCAACACTTAATCAATTTTCCGTTTAACATACTTTCACAAATAAATCACTTCAGCAGTACGTGATTAAGAAGTAGTTTTAAATTTTAAATACGATAAAAATAATAATCCAATGTAGAAAAAAAATTTATAAAATAAAAACAGCGAGCAAATTCGATGAAAAACTAACGATAAAAAGATTGCTTGTGAAACTGAAAGGAAAACAACTTAAATTCATTCCCCTCCAATCAGCGAGAGATAGGCCTCTAGTGGGGACGTCACCAGCTAGGATGGGAAGCACAAGCAGGTATGTTATACGATGGCGACGGTCCAGATGGGGGCGAAAAAGTATTCATGGCTTTATTAGTTCCTTCTGAGTAAATGCCCAAAATGCCGCCTTTGCCGCCAGGATTTCAATGGATAAGGTCTTTTCATTGCATTTTTCATAGTGTCTTTTGCTTATTTTTGTGGGGTATCGTTATTTCACGACTCTTTTCAGTAGTTTTCTATGGAATCTGTCTAATCTTTGCTCTTCGGTTCCAGTCATTGCCCATGTTCCGCAGTTGTAGATAAGCACGGATTTTAACAGGGTTGTGTAAATTTGATTTAGTATTTAATTTAATTTTTTCTTTTCTAATCCATATATGTAATAATTTATTCAGTGCAGCCGTCGAAAAACTTTTTCTTTCTACGTCTTTCATTGTCTCTATTAATGATCCTACTTTTTTCGTGGCGCTCCATTCATCTTTCTTCCTTGACATTAATGTTACATTGTTTTGCCAGTATTAACGTACAGTTGGTGATTTTGTAAGGCTCTTGGATGTCTTTTACATTGACTTGTTTGAGGCCGATAAAGTCAAAGTCGTCTGCTATGCATTTCCATGGGGAGTTCGTTTTCAAAACGTGATTGGGCCCAAGGTTCAGAATTAAGCACATCTTTTAAAGCATTTTCTAGGTAAATGATAAAAAAACAGGGGTTAGGCTGTCTCCTTGTGTTGTACCGATGTTGCCAAGGAATGATTTTTCTCTGAGGCGCCGAAATTTTTTGGTGGTAATTTCCCGGTTTCATTATAAGGAATCGGATTAATCTAACTTCATCTTCCATAACTATTCCTTTCATAATATTTAAAAGGATTGGCGATTGATAGTATCGAAGGTGGCAGAATTTCTATTCCAGTTATAAACTATTTCTATGTTTTCTGACCCGGATTTTCGCAGGCAAGCATTTGTGCGTTTCCAAACTACATCTGCAGTCCTTCTCTCCATCCCGAAATCTGCTTTGACTATGTGACAAATGATTTTCAACTAATTGTTCTAATTCTTTCAGTGTGATTTAGGGAGAGCGATTTTTCTAATTTTATTAAGTGTAAATGTTGCTGCTCGAAGCTCGGAAGAAATAAAAAATAACGTGAAATTGAATGTAAGCTTCAATTTAATTACAAAATAGATCAAATGAACGTTTCGGGTTTCCCTTTATCAACAAACAGGATGAATCAAACACCCCAGATGAATGACTACCACATCATCTCATTCATTTGTGGTGTTTGATTCATCCCGTTTTGTTGATAAGGGGAAACCGAAAGTTCATTTGATTTTTTTTGTAATTAAATTTTA
>NW_027624335.1:0-8380 GCF_034508935.2 Berghia stephanieae | reverse complement strand
GTGAGGGGGAAAGAGAGGGGGGGGGGGGGAAAAAAAAAAAAAAAAAAAGAAAAAGGGGGAAAAAAGAAAAAAAGAGGAAAAAATGGGGGGGGAAATGATGAAGACAAAAGCCCCCTTTAAAGACATAAATTTTTTTTTATGAGGATTGATGTTCAAAAACCCCCTTGGCTGAGTTGCCGCATTTAAAAAACCCCCCTTTTGATAGCGAGGTTCGGGGGGGAGGTAAGCTTAATTTCTCTTGGTATTAATTGTAAATTACTTTTTTTCCGGGAAAAGTTACAGCAGATGACCCCGGTTTAAAAATCAAGCCTTAGGCCCCGCTGTTGTTCTTTCTTTGATAAAAAAATGATAAGCTCTGTGTCAATTTAAAGGAATGAATAAACTTCACTCAAAAGGGGGAAATAGTTGAACTTCAAACAACCCTTGTGTTTTCGTGATTTAATGAATTTTTAATGCCTCATTAAGAACAGGCCAACGTTGAAACAAAAAATATTAGCTTAAAAAAAATCTTGTCTAAAGCACAAGAATTTGATAGCCTTGTAAATTTTGACTACAAAGTAGCCGTTTAAAACTTTCTGGGAAAAATGTGGGCCCAAACAATTTATTTTCTAATTTTAAAAGACATTTAAAAATTTCTCACAGTCACAGAATAATGATGAAAAAAAAATTTTTTCTAACCAAACTCAGTGGAAAGTTCTTTTTTTTACTTAGGAAGAGTTTTAAAAAACTCTTTTTCCTGGCTTAAATTTTCTGCTTCTTTCAACATGCTGGCATGGCAATAATAATTTAATTTTGTCTACAACATTTTTGGTTGTGGAGGCTCCCTAAAAAAGAAAAATAAAATTTGCTAGCATACAATTCAAGTACTATTTGCCCAATGATATCGGTGCCCTTGGGGGTTTTTAAACTCAAGTACAAAAAGGGGGGGCATGTTATAAATCATATTCGGTCTTAGGTAAAAAACCCTTTATGGGCATGAGCTATGTTGTCCTTTTTAAGACCGACTAATTGAAAAAGCACCGTCAAAAAGGCAAAAGCAAAGACTTATGTTTTTTTGAAACGAAACATTATTTGTTTATGTCTTTCGGGGCAAATTTAAATGAAGAGCACTTTAAGCATGTGCAATTCGCTTTTTTGTTTTCTTTTTTAAATTGTTATTTTAAAAATTATTTTTCAGAGCTCGCACAACTATCTCAATATACATAATGTCGTCGTCAACAAACCCGGTTCCATCTTTTGGAGCTTTGCTAAAAATTCAACTATGAAAGGGATGTTTTTTTCAAACGACAGAAGATTCATGTGTCTTCAGGAAAAAGTCCTAGAAAATTTATTTTTGAAAAAAATGATTATAACAATAATAAAAAATAAAATGTAAAAAGCATCAGTTACGAAAAGACAGCGCCCATAGTCCCTTGAAAATAAATCAATTCTTCCGACTTCAAACGAACAATTGTTTTTTTTTCAAAAGTGGTTCAAAATTGTGATTTTAAAAAAATTTCTAAAGACAAAAAATATATAAAAAAGCCCAGCAATCTTGAAAATGAATTGTTATCTTTTCACGGTTTTTTAATTTTTGTAACGGTTTCTTCAATGAAAGTTCCAGCCGGCAGTCGTTTCTTCTATGAGAAGCGGCGGCACGGGGGATGCAATTTTACTGCCATCTACCGTAACGTTTTTGAAAGACATGCAATCTACATTCCAAAATTTTTTGGGGCCCGGCAACAGCAACATTTAAAATGCTATCAAAACCCAACCCTTTCAAAATTTTTTCCATTAAAAAGACAAAACCCCTCTCCAATATGTGTTGGTAGGATGCCCCAAATCCATTATTTCAAACAAACGGAATTTTTCATTTTACGGGAAAAAAAAGCAACTTTTCCGCGGAAACAGCCCCTTTTTCTGTCATCAGATTTTTTCCGACATGGTTCCCCGCACAAAGCGCCAAAAAATTTCCGTTAAAAAAAAACCCCGTCTTGATTTCAATCCCGCTTAAAAATGCGCATCCGCCCCAAGGATTGCGTAAAACTGTGTCTTAAACAAACTTCAAGAAACCCGGTAAGTTATCATAAAATATCCTTCAATTTGAAATTGGCATTGCCCCTTCATAGTTTTTTCATTAGGCGATGGAGCGGAGTTTATCCTGGTTTTTATAGCATAAAAACGGACAATGATTGTTGCTCCCCGTTTGATAGGAGCTAATCTATCGCTGTCTTTCCCCCAGGCCTTATGCAGTACCAAATTATGCTGGGGAACAGGGGGTCAAAGAAAAAAAAATCGATTCCCTAAAGGGAAAAGCCTGCCCCCTATAAAAATGAGTATCGAGACCTCATTCAATTTTTACGAATGTATTTCTTTGCGTGAATTCAATAATTAAACTCATGTAATACATTTTGGGTTTAAAGGCTTTTCCCCCAAGATTATAAGGCCATGACGTCACAACAATTTGAGAAGGTTAAAAGAAGAAAATAGAGGTGCCTTTTCCGTTTTTACTTGAAAAAAAAGGCCAAGGGCGAAACGCGTTTTTTCTGTGTTTTTTTCATCATGGGGTTAGATTTCCCCCTTTATTTTATCCCGTAAAAAAATAAGGATGGTTCCCGTTCAAAAATATACAATTTTGTCCAACACTGTTTTATTTACTGCTATGCTTTTTATAAGAAATGAATTTTTTAATTATAATTATTTTAGTGAAGTTTTATGAAACAAGTTAAATGGATGGATAAAGACAAAAACTGTCTGCACCCCATCTATATTGTACTTTCGATTATAAAGGAATTTTTATACCCGTTTCGTAAAAAAGGGCAACAGAGCTTTACAATTGAGACTTCAGGAGTTCCCCAAAACGATGAGCTGATTATAAAAAAAATATAAAAATGAATACGTAAAAGCACATCGTGAGACATTGTGATTTTCTTTCATTTCATGGAAAGTTTTTCACGAGAAAAATTTAATTTCTCTTTTTGAGAATTCAAAGGCCACAACCCTCTCTCGCCTGTGATGATAGGTGTAAAGGGGGTTTCCCTCGCGATGTCCTATTCGTTGTGTGTGGGTGTCCACTTTTTTGATTTTCGTCGATGTCGGTCCAACTCCCACATCCATGTAAAACACTATCAATACTTCCCTTTTTTCCCTTAAATTGGGCCCTTTGTTGCCAATAACATCAAAATAAGTGTAGTCAAAAATCGTCTGGGGGTTTGGATTGGTGTTTTTCGGATTTTGTGTACGAACCGTAACATGGTTGGGTTTTTTGATTCTTTGCCCACACACGCACACACAACGGTGGCGCGCAACACACCACCACACACACCCCAAACATACCGAAAAGCCTCCTTGACTACTTGCCTTAAATTAGATTGCCCACAGAAAAAAAAAACAGTTTTAGGGTAAGGGAAGGTAATTGGGTTTTTTTAAAAAATTTCGGGTAATGGGCTTTTCGCAGCCCTCTTAGTTTGGAGTGTTAAGCAATAGTTACTGGACGCGAGATTTTTAAAAGTGACTGGTTTCGTTAAAAATAAAAAAATACGTGCGTTGATTATTCATAACAATCTCTTAAAAAATTTTTTTATATTTTCAAATGCAAATGCGATATGAGAGAGAAGAGAGAGAGAGAGGGAGAAGGAGAGGGGAGAGAGAGAGGAGGAGAGGGGGGGGGCTGGTGGTAAATATGAGAGAGCTTTTAGAAATTTTTCCCCAAATGGAGTTCGTGAGACAGATTTGTTTATAGTGGGGGGAATTGGGCCCAAAAAAAAAAAAACCCCCTTGAATTGTGAAAATTAGGGTTGAAAAGCATGAAAATTTCATATGTTGAAAAGAATATGAAAAATCATGAAATTTTTATCTATAACCCCTCTGGTAGATCATTATTAGTTGAGATACAAGTTTTTTAGATTAAAAAAAAAAATTGAAGTGGAGAAAAAAAAAAAAATTCGTTCTTTCCCCTATTGTGTGACACTCAAAAACAGGCGATAAGGTTGTTTTACATCATTTTGGATTCCCATTTTTTGATTTTTTTACTCAAACCGGATTTTTCCTTCACTAAAAATTTTGTTCCGAAACTATCCAAATTGTTTAATCTTTTAATCTTTTTCAATTTTGTGTTTTTGTGGGGTTTTTTTTCATGCAAAAAATTTTATAAAAATTTATTTTGTTTATCTTTATTTAGCAAGTATAATCAAAATACATAAATGAAGACGGCAGAAAAACAGGTCGCAGAAATTTTCAGCTCATTAAAATGTCGGTGTTGACACAGTAGTGCTCCTTTCCCTCCCCTAATTTTTTTTTTTTCTTTCCAAAAAATACTGCAAAAATCTTTTTTCGTGTTTTTTAGCTATTCGGTCAGACTTGGACTGTTGGGGGGTCAAGGGGAAAACTCGTAGGGGAGCACTGCTTCACACGCCCGGACCGAGATCGATCCGGGTGCGTCGAAATTTTTTTTTTTCTGACCCCCCCCAGTCCACCCCGCAGTTAATTGGGTAGTTGGGGCTGTTTTATCTGGGGGAAAGTACTTTGCGATAGACCCGAGTTGAAAAGGGGTATCAAACAATTGCTATTGTCCCTTTCACGCGATAGAAAACCCGGGAAAAAAAAACTCCGGCTCCATGGACCGAATGGGGTCTGAAGGATACTACATTTTTTTTGGCGTATGGGTCGGAAACCCTTTTAAAATTGTTTCAAAAAAAGCTATGGACTTTTTCATCATCAGATATCTGATGTGTCTCATCATTAATCGCGCGTAGGAATATGATTTGGTTTTTAGGAAAACCCCCCCGTAAAAACCCTGGCACTGCCCCACTAACTCCATGTAATTATTTATAAAAAAAGGGTCCGTTATCTAGCCTCTCCCATTTTCCCTTTCCATCATCCCCAAACCTTGTAGGGGGAACTCGAAAAAATTTTACTGGCGGGAAATATTGTGGAAAAGGGGGTTTTGGAATAAATTATTTCCCCCTTATTTAAAACTAGTATGTGTGTGAGTAATAATTAAAATTGGTTTTGCCCGGTGTGGTAGACACAACCCAAAATAAAAACATCGAAAAAAACTCATGTTATTAAAACAGTAAATTTCCTGATGGCACGGTCCCTTGATTCGGTATGGATGTGCCCCGTGCCCTCACACATAGTGAAAAACGCTGTGACGTTCATCCCGGAATCGAATTTCGTCAAGGACACAAAAAAAGATGGTTAGTTTTTCTTGTTTTAACCCCATGACAGGGGAGGGCTATACGTGAAATACCGCATCGAGGAACTGCAATACCTTTCAGGGGGCACGAGAAGCCGAACCATCGGCCTTCCAATGGGGGGAAATCAGACAATTCCCGGATTTTTATATTAATAATAATAAAAATAATAAAAATAATAATAATAATAATAATAAAATAATAATAATATAATAATAATAAATTATAATAAAAATAATCTTTTTTGCATCCCAAAAAAGGGAAAATTTTTTGTAAAGAAGTGTTTAATTTACACATTTTGATAAAAATACAATGGAAATAGGTGTAATATAATAAAAAAAAGGGGAGCTCTATAACCAGAGCTGCGCTTTATAATTGAATAATTTCAAAACACTGTAAAATTTTTTAAAAAATTCACTATAAATTGAAAATTGAAAAGATTGCAAAACAAATAAATTAATTTAAAATTTAAAATTTATTTTTTTAAAATAAAAATGAGAAATAATTTATAAAATGATTTATTGCTTGTTGTTATTTTAAAACCTAAAACGGGGGGAGAAAAAAATTTTCGGGGTCTCTCTGTTTTCGTTTGAAAATAGGAAAGGGGCCCCTTTTTTCTGACATAATTTTTTTGTGGTCTTTGTGGTTTTATATGGTATTTTAAAAATTTTAGTTTTTTTTTTTTATAAATTTCTGTATTTAAAGATTTTACACGTAACATCATTTTTTTGCGTTTTAATGGTTTTTTTTTTTATTTGAATTTATTTTGTTTTCCTTTCCAGCTAAGCAATTGCCTCCCAAGCTTTTTAACAAAAGGGGCCCAAAAAAATTTCGAGGGAATCCTATAAAAAAAAATTTTTTAGAGGGTTTATCTATTCTAAATGAGAGATTTTGAAAAAAAAATTTTTGTACGTCCGCCAAACTTATGCTAATTATTTTAAAGTTTCTTCCCCCCACTTGAGCCTGTTCAATGTTACACCAAGGTTTTTGTAGTGGGAAACTCCCCCTGGACGAATTGGTCCTTTAATTTTTCGGTTCTATGGTTCCTTCACTCTCTAAGTCAACACTAGTCCCTTTTTCTTGCTTTGTTAAACTCTGGTGGGGGCATCACACCCAAAAACACTTTTATCAATTTTTTTTTTGCCTATAAGCCCTTTTGTTGCCATTTGTTATGAGGCCTTGAAGAGCGGTGTCATTGCAAATTTAATTAAAGGTACACTCAGGTTTTTTACTTTAAGTCTTTGTGTAAATTTTGAATAATACAGGGGGGAAATAAAACCCCGAGGAGCACCCGTATTTGTAGTTTTAAAAAGGAAGATTTTTTTTTGCCTAAATTTAAAAAATATTGTGTCTCTCGTAAGAAATTCGAGCACCCCAAACAATTTATAACTTGTTTAAAAATTCGATAGTAAATTTTTGAACACCCAACTGAGGTTGATTGTATTGAACGCGAAGAAAAATCTGAAAAAGAAATTGCAAAAAAATCCTAGCGGTCTAGATGCCTGTAGATGTTGGTTTGTAAAAGCAAAATGGATCCCTACGCCACGCCCTGGTTTTGTAAGAAATTAGGGACTATCCTCATGGCATAAAATTGATTCCTAATTTTAAAAGAACAAGTTTTTTAAATTTATGACTTTGAAGTAGTGAACGGGTTTGGGATCGTTATAGTTTCAAGTTTTTTTTCTTTTTTTTTTGGAACAGGAATTTTTTTTTGAATTTTTCCCAAATTTTTCAGGGATCAAAAAGCATTGGAGGGACCAGTTTTAAATTGTGTTTAAAATGGGGGGGGAAAGCGGTGGGCACTTTCCCTTTTTATAGTTTTTTTTAATCCATCCGGCCCCAGCAGCCTTCCTTTTCTTTTGTTTCGAAAAAATAGAATCTGTTTCCTCTTCAGGGGACCTAATAGTCTTTATCTTTCCAAAGCCCTGTTAATTTTTTTGTTTTTTCATTTTCAATATCAAATTTGTTTGCTGTGTCAAAAAGGAATAAAATTTATTTAAAAAGTTTTCAATTTCGATATTTTGATTTTAAATCGTTTTAAGCCCCGCCACGTGTCCGTATATCCCCCGAAGAAAAAAATTTTTTTAATTTATTTTTTTTATTACTCTAAACTAGTATTACTCTTTTTTATTCTTTTTTTTTTTTTTCAGATCTTTTTTGTTTTCCCCTGTATAGAGGTTTTCTTTTGGTTCAATTTAAAAAATTTTAGTCTTTTGTTATCCAAGGTTGTTGTTAGGATAATATTTTATTTCTTTTTTTCAAAACATGCTGTTCACAGAAATTTTAAAATACTCACTCACAGTCATTATCACCCACACTTCACATATTCGTAAAAAACTTTCCAGTCGGCTTCAAAAAAACCAGTAAATCTTACACACCTTCCCTTCCAGTCTGTTTTCACTTTTCTTTTTGGTTTTAACGTTTTTTTAAAAAAAGGGCGGTAGGTGGGGAGTAGCAAGGATGCAGTGGTAGTAAACCAGGGGCACCGGGGGGGAAACATTTATAAATATTTTTAAATTTCACAGGAAAAAAATTAAAAGTTTTTTTTTTCCCCTTTTCTGCAGTCCACGTATTGATGAGTCCGGGGAGTAAAATCGTTTTAAATTTGGGTTTAAAAAAAAGCCCGTTTACCCTCAATACGGCATCGGGTGACTTAAATTTTTTTTTGTCTTTTTTTCTTTCCCAAAATATTTTTCGCGTGGGTTGTCTGATGATGGTGGAAAAGTAGACGTTGATGTGTTTTAATGGTATATTTTCGGGGTAAAAAATATGGTCGTGACGAAACAGTAATAAAATTCATATAAACGTCACATACATTTTCTTTTCTGACTGTTATTTTGGGGTGGCACCATTTTTTTTTAATATTGTGCACCCCACCCCGTTCGTTTTTTTCATTAGTCCCATTCCCCAAATGTGAATATTTTTAATATTAAAACTGATGATGGTTTTGTGAGGGGATAGCAAGTCTCTGTTTTAAAGCTATTTTTTGGGGGCTTGGGGGATAGTCATTTAAAACGACACAGTTAAAAAGTTTACAATTTTATTTTTCAGTGATCTTTCTTACCCGTCATACACAGGGTAGAAATGGACGAAAAAAAGGCCGTTGTTAAATTTTTTTTTATTCCTCCTTTTCCCCCCCTTTCTTACTTTAATAAACGTGTGTCAAAAGTGGGTGGTTGGGGGTGACAAGGGTTGGGGGGATGGGG
>NW_027624334.1:12500-24142 GCF_034508935.2 Berghia stephanieae | reverse complement strand
TGCTTCCCACATTATAAGCTCAAGCGGTTGTAGACGGTCCAAATTAATGCTGCCAGATTGGTCTTTCGAAGGCGGAGGTTTGACTCTGCCACACATCTCCTTCGAAGATTATACTGGCTGCCTGTTGAGAAAAGGGTCAAATTCAAAGCATGTGTCCTAGTTTATCGTTGTCTGGAAAACACTGCCCTTCCCTACCTCACAGAACTCCTAAAGAAATATTCGACAACACGACCGTTGCGTTCCTCCAATGACAACACCCGTTTGACTCTCCCACGCATTCGTACAAAGGCGGGAACAAAGTCCTTTTCTCATTTGGTCCGTTTGTACGAATCTGAGAATCCAAGACATTGTCTGTTTTCAATAATTCCTTGAAAACATATCTTTTTTATGTCATGTACTTTGTTTTGTGATGATGTACAATTTAAAGCGCCAAGAGCCTCATTGTTGAGGATACCGTCGGCTCTATAAGAGTCTATTATTATTATTATTATTATTATTATTATTATTATTATTATTATTATTATTATTATTATTATTATTATTATTATTATTATTATTATTATTATTATTATTATTACTGTGAGCGCAATCGAATCGAGTTTGGACCCAAATAAAGGGAAAGATTGAGAGGAGAAATACCAAAAATTTCTCATCAACGAGGCAATAAAAACCTCCAAAGGGCGAAGAAATGGGATACGTGGACCCTTGGACACAGTTGGATAAATCTGGATTTTGCAGATGACCTGGCACTTCTGTCCCACACCCAGGACCAGATGCAAGCAAAAGCCACAATTATAAACAGCCTCTCGGAATCAATTGGTTTAAGAATTCACCCTGTAAAGTCAAAGGTCTTGAGGATAGGTACGCGTCAAAGGGAGTAGATCAAAGTAAAAGATCAGGAACTTGATGATATAGACAATTTCTGCTATCTCGGGAGTATAATTGACAAGGATGGAGGCACGGAAGCAGAGGTGAAAGCACGGGTAGGAAATGCACAGGCTGCATTCACATCTTTGAACAGAGTTTGGGGAACTAAAGACATCTCCCTTCGACTAAAGCAAAGACTTTTCAACTCAAACATGAAGTCTGTCCTACTGTATGGATGTGAAACTTGGAAAGCGTCAGAGGCATGTATAAGGGGGGCACAGATGTTCGTAAACAGGTGCATGCGTAAGCTACTCAGAATAAAATGGATTGATAGAATAAAAAATGAAGAAGTATGGACAAGAACACAGCAGAAACCAATGGGAGAGGAAATAGGAAGAAGACGATGGAGGTGGATTGGACACACTCTTAGAAAGAATGACTCAACTATAACAAAGAAAGTTTTGGACTGGAGCCCTCAAGGCAAAAGATCAAGAGGGAGGCCAGGAAGAACATGGGAGAAGAATTAAAGAAGCTGGATATACAGAGAAGTGATAAGACGCGGAACGAGATAAAAAAGTTAGCTCAGGAAGAAGAAGAAGAAGAAGAAGAAGAAGAAGAAGAAGAAGAAGAAGAAGAAGAAGAAGAAGAAGAAGAAGAAGAAGAAGAAGAAGAAGAAGAAGAAGAAGAAAGAGAAGGAGAGAGGAGGAGAAAGGAGGAGAAGGAGGAGGAGGAGGAGGAGGAGGAGGAGGAGGAGGAGGAGGAGGAGGAGGAGGAGGAGGAGGAGGAGGAGGAAGACGAGGAGTTGCTTTTTGTTTAATTAGCAAAGGTGGAATTAGGTCTTAAAAACCATTGAATTGAGGAAATCGTTGTTGAAAGCATGGAAACTACATGACTTGTTGAACATGAAAATTAATTTATGCTACAGATCCACTCTGAGAGATCAGTATTAGTTGAGATACAAGCTTTTAAAGATTTTGTAGGGGGAATTAGGCTAAAACCGTGCAAATTCGGGTTGAAAGCATGAAAATTTGCACATAGGTAACAAAGACCCATAAGAAAAACATCTGCTACATAACCGCTCTGGCAATCAATCATAACGTTTCGGTTTAAGGCTTAGATTTTCCCTTTTAAAGCTATATTAAACAAGGGAAATAACTGAATAAATACATATATTTTCTTCATATTCATTGTATTTGGTAGAATTGGACTAAAACCGCGCATGTTCGGATTGAAAGCATTAAAATTGGCATACAGGTAGCTAAGATCCATATAAATGACACCTGCTATAGAACCACTCTCGCAATTTATCATAATAGTGCATTTTAGAACGTTAATATTTCCATATATAGCATTACTTATCCAAGGAAAATAACCACAAGAATACAATTAGTGTTCAATAATCTAAATACTTTGTTGACCATTTATAGTAGCTAACAAATGGCTTCGGGTAGGAACAGTCAACTCAAGATTGAACGGGTACTAACTTGGCTATAGGCGTTGATATATTGTAATATCTAAGAAAGCTAATGCAATAAAAGATACCGAGTGCTTGAAATATAATTTTCGGTCCATATAAGCTGCTGAGGGAAATAAAGAAAAAGTTGTAAATCACGTTGAGCATAGTCCAACCGTTGGTAAAGGCTATTAAAAAAACACGTACCTTTATATAGAGCAATAGCCACTAAACGTGCTCAAAGCGTTTTACAAGAGGTCCCTGACCAACAACAACACGGAACATGGAGAACAAGACATGACTTCTGTTAAGCGATATTACATTTTTTCCGAGAGACAATGCTCGACCAGGTACTCATTTTACACCTGAGTACGGTAAGAGAATAATGTGAGTAAAGAGCAATTTCCAACAATTCAACGATGCGCCGAGCGAGGCTCGAACCCAGGACCTTCTGATCCGAAAGCGAGTGTCATACCACAAGACCACATAGCCGTTTATATGATTTACTCATATCCTCTCACGTACTCAGGTGTTAAATGAGTATAGGACCTGTAACAGTGCTGTCTTTGTCGAAAAAAATGTAATAGCACCATACAAGCGTCTGTTTTGTCCTTCATGTTAAATGTTGCTTTTGTCTTGGGAAACCTTGTAAAGTGCTGTGAAAGTGCGCATTCAATGGATATTGCGCTACATAAATACCCACAGTTATATTTACTATAAAACACAATTCACAACTCAGTTCTTTTCCAAATGAAAGTTAAAATCTAGATTTAACTTTATGTACTACGGTCGCGTCCATTCGAGCTTTGAGGTAAAAACAGTAAAATAGTTCAGTACACACAATTTACAAGTATTATTAAAGGCTAGCACTATTCAGTATCTGATACTGAATAGTGGTTTTGCACTATTCAGTATCTGATACTGAAGAGCGGTTTTGCACTATTCAGTATCTGATACTGAATAGTGGCTTTGTACTATACAATATCTGATACTGAATAGTGGTTTTGCACAATTCAGTATCTGACACTGAATAGTGGTTTTGCACTATAATACGGTGGGTTTTTTTTTCGAAACCCGACAAAGTTATGGGAAGAGGGCAGCTGTGGAAGTGAATCTGGGACTCAGAGAAGTGTACAACAGTGGGGAGTGAACCTGGGACTGGGTTTCAGCGGGTTTCGTAATAAAAAGCCCGACGACACCTGGCAATATCCGACAAAGTTATGGGAGGTAGGCAGCAGCGCGCGCGCGCGGGCGCGCGTGTGTGTGTGTGTGTGTGTGTGTCTATAGGGGAGGGGGGAGGAGGGGGTGAACCTGAGATTCAGGGAAGTGTACACCAGTGGGGAGTGAACCTGGGACTCTGGGTTTTGTAAAAAAGCAATAACAAAATGGGGAGGGGGGGGGGTTACTTTTTTACGAAACAAGATGCGGCAAAGTTGTGGAAAGTAGGCAAAGCGTGGGGAGTGAACCTGGGACTCAGTGAAGTGTACATCAGTGGGGAGTGAACCTGAGACTATGGTTTTCGGTGAGCTTCAGCTGGTTTCATATAAAATCAATTACTTTTTTACAAAACCCGACGAAACCTTGCAATATCCGAGAAAGATATGGGTAGTAGGCAACAGTGGGGAGTTAACCTGAGATTCGGGGAAGTGTACACCAGTGGGGAGTGAACCTGGGACTGGGTTTTGGCGGGTTTTGTAAAAAAAAGCAATTACTTTTTGTTTACGAAATGTGCTAAATCCCAATAAAATGGGGCAAAGTTATGGAAAGTAGGCAAATAATGGGGACTGAACCTGAGACTAAGGGAACTGTACACCAGTGGGTAGTGAACCTGAGACTATGGCTTTCGAAGGGTTTCAGTGAGTTTTACATAAAAGCAATTACTTTTTTTTACGAAACCCGGCAATATCCTAAAGTTATTGAAAGTAGGCAAACAGTGGGGAGTGAACCTGAGACTCTTGTTTTAGGCGAATTTCAGCGAGTTTCATATAAAAGCTATTACTTTTTTACGAAACCTGGCAATATCCGACCAAGTTATTGTAGTAGGCAACAGTGGGGGGTGAACCTGAGATTCATGGAAGTATACACAAGTGGGGAGTGAATCTGAGACTATGGTTTTCGGCGTGTTTCAGCGAGTTTCATATAAAAGCAATTGCTTTTTTACGAAACCCGTCGAAACCTGGCAATGTCCGAGAAAGTTATGGGTATAAGGCAACAGTCGGGAGTAAACCTGAGATTTGGGGGTGTACACTAGTGGGGAATGAACCTGGGACTGGGTTTCGGCGGGTTTTGAAAAAAAAAAAAGCAATTACTTTTTGTTTACGAAATGCACCAAATCCCAACAAAATGGAGCAAAGTTATGGAAAGTAGGCACACAGTGGGGAGTGAACCTGAGACTCAGGGAAGTGTACACCAGTGGGGAGTGAACCTGAGACAATGGTTTTCGGCGGGTTTCAGCGAGTTTCATAGAAAAGCAATTACTCTTTTACGAAACCCGACGAAACCTGGCAATATCCGACAAAGTTATTGAAGTAGGCAACAGTGGGGGTGAACCTGAGATTCGGGAACGTGTACACTTGTGGGGAGTGAACCTGGGACTCTGGATTTTGTAAAAAAGCAATACCAAGGGGGAGGGGAATTACTTTTTTACGAAACCCACCAAAACCCGACAAAGTTATGGGAAGTAGGCAGCAGTGGGGAGTGAATCTGGGATTTGGACACCGATGAGGATTGAACCCGGCACTGCCAGAGGCTGATACCAGTAAACAGTGAGCCCAGAATGTACTTTTATTTCGAAACCTACCGAAATTATCAAAAGTTATGGGAAGTGGGCACCATTGGGCAATGAACCGGGACTCAGGGAAGTGCACACCGGTTGAGAGTGAACCTGGGATTGTGAGAAGAAGGTATCAGTGGAAATGAACCTGGGACTATGGGAGTTGGGTACCAGACGAGAATGAAGCAATTACTTTTTTACGAAACCCGCCAAAACCCACCGAAAAACCATAGACTTACGTTTACTCCCCAATAGTGTACACTTCCCTGAGTCTCAGGTTCACTCCCCCACTGTTGCCTACTTTCTTTTCATAACTTGTTGGGTTTCGTAAAAAAGTAATTGCTTTTTGTTTGTTACGAAACCCAGTCCCAGGTTCACTCCCCAATGGTGTACACTTCCCTGAGTCCCAGGTTCACTCCCCAATGCTGCCTACTTCCCATAAGTTTGTCTGGTTTCAGCGTGTTTCGGCAGGTTTCAGGTTTCGTAAAAAAAGAAACACCCCTAAAAATACCACGTGTATTCAGTAAATAGATGTAAATTGTAGTCTAATATTCAGTATCTATTTAAATTATTATTATTATTATTATTATTATTATTATTATTATTATTATTATTATTATTATTATTATTATTATTATTATTATTATTATTATTATTATTATTATTATTATTATTATTATTATTATTATTATTATTATTATTATTATTATTATTATTATTATCATTATTATCATTATTTTATTATTATTATTATTATTATTATTATTATTATTATTATTATTATTATTATTATTATTATTATTATTGTTATTATTATTATTATTATTATTATATTATTATTATTATTATTATTATTATTATTATTATCACGTAAATTTTAATATAATACTGCAATTGATTCACGGAAGTACATCGTTCAATTAAAAATGGCAGAAAGTCTGGCCACATATTTATAATGAATCGGGTTTGTCTTAGATGACAAAACAAACACACAAACAAACAACAACAACAACAAATGAGACAAACAGAAAAAAAGCAAGATTTTAAAAAGTAATGAACAATAGAAGAGCACCTCAATGAAAAACAACGAGATTATAGGACATAAAAGATATTCGTAATAAATCGATAACTGATTAAATAACTCCTACTACTTGATTTTAAAAAATCATAATCATAATCATAATAATGATGATGATGACGATTACAACAATCACAATAATAATAATAGTAAGTAGAAATAATAATAATAATAATAATAATAATAATAATAATAATAATAATAATAATAAATAATAATAATAATAATAATAATAATAATAATAATAATAATAATAATAATAATAATAATAATAATAAAGAAACAATAGTATAATATAAACATTATTATATATTACAAGAAAATAAAATGATTAAAACAAAAATACTGGGGGGAGGGGGGGGGGGGGGGGAAGTTACCCCTGCGGAATTTGAACTCTCGAACCTTAAGTTCAGAGAGCTTATCCACCAATCCATGGTGTCACTGAACTTTTAGTGACATTTAATCATGTCTATTTAGACATTAAAAAATGTATTTGAATGCCACTCTCATTTTGATATTTTGAACTACGTTAATTGCGCAATAGCAGAAATTAAAAAATAACGATGAAAATAATTTTACAACTTTGAATCGGGCTGTCGGTTACTGCACGTGTTCAATCTGGTAGTAGGCAGTAGGCTAGGTCAGCAGTTTATTTCCATTCAACCAAGATTGTCGCACTTTTCACTCTCTCTATAAAAGAGAGTTCCTTATGGATACTGAATAGTGGCAAAGCACTATTCAGTATCTGATACTGAATAACCACTTCGATTATGAAAAGAGGTTTTTATCTCTGTGTTGTAACTATCTAATATTCTTTGAGATGGTCTCCATACTACAATCATAAAAAGCCTTATACAAATATCCAGCGGCGTGGCATGCTTATAGTACAAAGTGGTGCCAGAATCAGAAAAAGAAAATGAATTACATATATTCTATTTGTAAATATAAAAGAAATAACATTTAAAAAAAAGAAAATACTTCTATAATTGTAAAGTTACTTTGCATGGTGCTGTTTTTATCCCTGCAAATCTTTTCAATAGCTTGTTTATAGAAATCACGAACGAATATTTTATTAGAGTTTGAACACTGAGGGAAATGGCTTAAGGGATACATGCAGACAACGGGTAATTTCAAAACTTACAAAGCGTATATAAACAGTCCCACTTCAGAAATCAAACAAGACACCATAAAAGGTTTGACTCTCTCTCTCTCTCTCTCTCTCTCTCTCTCTCTCTCTCTCTCTCTCTCTCTCTCTCTCTCTCTCTCTGCTTGTGTGTGATAAACGCGCGCGCAAACACACACAAAGTCAAACACACATATACACGCGAAGATCACATAGCATCATTATCAAGAAATGTATTGCTTAATTCGTTCACATTCCTTCATATAAATTTTTGCACCAATAATAATTAATAATAATAATAATAATAATAATAATAATAATAATAATAATAATAATAATAATAATAATAATAATAATAATAATAATAATAATAATAATAATAATGATGATGATGATGATAATAATAATAATAATAATAATAATAATAATAATAATAATAATAATAATAATAATAATGATGATGATGATGATGATGATGATGATGATGATGATGATGATGAAAATGATGATGATAATAATAATAATAGAAATAATAATGATAATAATAATGATAATAATAATAATAATAATAATAACAAATAATAATAATAATAATAATAATAATAATAATAATAATAATAATAATAAAACAACAATAATAATAATAATAATAATAATAATAATAATAATAATAATAATAATAATAATAATAATAATAATAATAATAATAATAATAATAATAATAATAATAATAATAATAATAATAATAATAATAATAATAATAAATTACTAAATTCAACAATCACGATAAAGAGAGAGAAACAAATGAACTTGTTAATAATAGTGATTTCAATGATAATAATAAAGCTGGTCGAAGCTACCATACTATGACGTAAATTGGAGCAAAACTTTATCGGCACATGAAGCGACGGGACACGGTCGCCGAAACTCGTCGGATTTAGCAATTAAGGTATAATTGTGCAAATAGGTGATGAAAGCATGAAAATTGGCACACAGGTACCTTATACCACCAAGAACACAATCTGATAGAGAAGCATTCTGACATTTTACAAAAAAGTTGGTTTTAAAGCATTTTATATTTTACTATATAAACATTAGTAAATTCAGGGGGAATAATCGAGGAAATTCTATTCGCCCTCTAACTGATTAGTACTGAACATATTAATTATGTTGCGAAATTACCATATTTTCTCTCGTACTTTTTGTTGTATATCAACCATAGACATATTCCCTATCTTATAGCTTTCATTTTGAAAGATTTAGGGTTGTTTGTTTCCAACGGGGCATATGTTAACAGCGTCAAATAGGGCGAAATTAAATATTATTTGAAAATGAATAAAATCATGAAAATTATATTACACAGTACAAAACCCACGGCCAACTCCATATTCATGTGGCTTTACAATGAAAAAAAACCCCTGTGAGCTTTTATATAGCGCCGCGCAATATCCACCAAACTGTTCAAAGCACTTTACAACGATTCCCGGACGGGGTAAGCTTTCAAGCTAATGCTAACTACCTTGAGACCTGATATTGACTGTTTAAAGTCAAAAGTTAAGCCTGACCAAAGTTGCTTGGATTTTATTTGTTTGGCTTTTCCTTATAGTCCTTTATAATCAAATTACATTTTCAACCTACCTAATTGTTTATGATATGACATCCTCTACATCGACATAAGTCTGTGTATGGTAATGGTAAGCGGGCTCGCAAACATTTGCATCGGGACGTGCATGCTTCCTTGCAGCCACATTTGACAAGTTGTTGGCACACTTTGGATACTTCCGGCTGTGATGACCAGTATGGTAAGAGCTTTCCTCCGTCCATTTTCCAGCCCCATTCCAGAGGTGATGGTAATACAGGATCTTTTTCTGTTGCAGAGCTCAAAACATAGCCAGCTTGATATGCCGCCCGTTTAATGTGTTGCTGTAATGCACTTCTTGTGGGGAGGAAGTCTCTCTATTGCACGACCTTTTTGGCAAAATAAATATTTTCTTGCTGCATTAACATCTGTGCAATCTAATGCTTTGTCGTACATAGTGACAGTAAAGGTCTCGAGCTGGGTGACGTGATGATCCGTAATGACGTTTGGTTTCCTTTGTTTGCTTGTTCTTCCAACAACGGAAGCATTGTATTGATGAATTTCGGCATACTATGAGACAAAGAGCGTTCAGAATGAAATCCAGCCCATGTTTTTACATCCTGTTCTAAGTAATTTGATGAAACATGCTGTAGCCAGTCCGTTTCTTCTGTCATATAAGGGTCATTTGTCATGTTTGAAATAATGTTCGATGGAGCAGTGTTTGTTGCAGGTATATTTGGTTTAACTCCAAATGCAATTTCTTGGGCGACCTTTAGAAAATCCGACAAAATATTGCTGTCTGTGTGAATGACGTCAGAAGTATTCATATTCAACTTTTCTCGATCAACACCGGACTCATCATTTGTAGGTTGCTGAAACACGGAGATACTTGTTCCGTGGACAGAAATTTTGTGAGTTGTTGAGCTTGGCTTATAATCAATATTATCAACAGCAGCAACAGTAAAAAGTTCTTTCTTCAGATTGATTGGGCAAAGAATTCCTTCCTCTTCGAATCTATTTTCAGCTGCTGATGCGATATCCGATGACAATGACAACATACGTTTATATGAGGAACACAACCCTAGCGAAAATACTGTGTCAATTATTTTCTTTGATCTTGTATGTGTGTATTAAAAAATACTTACATACAACGATAATGGCGTCTCTTTGATCTGCGATTGTCTTTTTTGAAAAGTCAACCCGGTTTTATTTTTATTTTTGGTATTTGACACAATAAGTTGTGATATAGATAGGCTTTCTTGATGCCTGGAATCTGACTTTTCTGAAGGAGACGATCCAACCAAAATCATTTTGATTAATGTCAACAGGGAGTTAGGCACTGCGCCTTATTGACTTCCCATCCCGATGTCCCATTGTGTTGGTGTTTGCGGGCATTTGCGAATGATGTCTTGTCGGATAGTTTTTGCTGCACGCCACAAAGACATTGCATTATCATCTGCTTGTTCCTTTTGATTCTTTACTAAAACGCAGCAACTTTGCTATCGTGTGCTACTTATGTATTTCGTCCAGAAGAATAGAATTCTATGCTTGGAATGACTCTCATAAGCCGCTCTTTGAACCGGGTGGGGTGTGTATAGTTATTTCCACAGCCTCTAGTGGTGCACTCACTTTTAAACTTCTTAATAAGTTTTGACAACTGGTGGGTTGCATTATGGTTCTCCTCTACATAAGACACGACTCATGCGAAAGCGAAACTTTAATCAGGACCTGAATGTTTTCCCTTCATATGATTAGTCTTCGATTTTCTACCCTTATTCGTGTATTTGATCTGGCAAAGTTTATGGTAGTGTGCCTCTTTCGCTACTAAATCACCACCATCGATGTAGCTGATCATTGTAATATCTTTTATCAAAGTTGCTGTAGCAAGTATCTTATCTTCCATTTCCTTCGTCATTACAGCATGGAGCCTTCCTGGCCGCTTATTTTGACATATAAAACACTTTGTCCTGTTTGATTTCAACTTCTCCTCTGATTTTTGACACGGTTCCCTGATACTTCTTCTGGGTGTTGTTTCAATTGGCAATTCGATACTCAAAGATGGATCTTGAAAATCAAAATCAGATATTGTAATGTTCGCTTCTAGTCTAAATTCATGCTTTTCTTCTTTGTTTTTCTTGTCTTGGAGGCTTTTAATTGCATTAGAGTTATATTTCACTCGATAAGACCGATGCCATTTTACAGTGTCCGATTTCAATTCTTCAAGAGTTCCATTAAGATGTGTTTTGACATTGCTATCAGCTAACGAATTGTATTGATTTAGATTTTCTAGAAAGGTTAAATATCCTTGGTCCTTGTTTGGAAGTTTAGAATTAGCTGGACAAATCAATGTTTCAAATGAATCAATTTGGCAAAAATCAAACACTTTTTCCAGTCATTTGAACCAAAAATTTTTGCCATCGTGCATGAAAGCAGCCAAACGAACAATGTTCAATATTAGGTACTATCTATATAATATGTTTGCATACATATGTTTACTTAATTTATCACTAATGGGGTTCTTCTATGTCCAACTTTTTGGCGGTTATAGACCTAAATGACGTTAACACAATTTTATCAACTAGTCATTCACCTAAGGCACAATCTGTTTTGTTAGCATGTGCATTATACGATTTGCATATCTCATGGTGAGAAAATACATTTCTCGTTGTGTGTGTTTTTCATAGGTAAAGCCATACTTAATACAGTACTTTACATACAATGATCAATGCCTAAAGCACGGTGGTGGTGGTGGTGGTGGTGGAGGGAGTG
>NW_027624334.1:0-7500 GCF_034508935.2 Berghia stephanieae | reverse complement strand
AATAAATCTGTAAATTCTTAAATATAGATCATGCAGATCGATGCAATTTTATCTCCGTGTATTTTCACATGTTATGTTTGCAAATATTCAATTGTCCATTTCAACTTATTTGTATATACCCGTCTATGTTATTACTTTGAATATGGATTTGAAAATGATTTATAATTTTATTTGTATTTTATTTTTTAAATTTATTTATTTATTTATTTATTTATTTATTTATTTATTTATTTATTTATTTATTTATTTATTTATTTATTTATTATTTATTTATTTATTTATTTATTTATTTATTTATTATATATTTTTTAAACCTGGTACCAATTTATAAACTCGAATTGTTATTGATTGATAATTAATTGGTATATGGGTTGGTTCTTATAATGTGGATGAATCTTATTTTTGCCTGGTACCCATTTATATACTGAAATTGTACTGTAATGGATTCATGATTTATTAGTACATAGGTTGGTTCTTGTAATGTGGATAAATTTTGTTTTCCATGATACTCATTTGTATACGTAAATTAGGATTGATGGTTACTATTTTATTTTGTTTCCTAAAAATGATTTGCATGCGTTTATATATTATTATGGTGCCCCACATGGTCAAGTAAGGGTTGTTCATTTATTTATTTATTTGCTTATTTATTCACTTATTTGTTCATTTATTTTTCATGTTTACTTTTTAGTCATTTTATATATATATATATAAATATATATATATATATATATATATATATATATATATATATATATATATATATATATATATATATATACTTATCTATTTAATAATTTTTGGAAGTTTCCTTTGAATGATTATTGATTTTACCTGTATTGATTGGAAATTGTATGTAAATGTATATTTCATATTGCAATTGGCTTAAAATAAACCTTTAAACTTGTTTTAACCACAATATAAATGTAATATAGCATATTTCCTTTTCTTGTTTACCTGAAGAAGGCCAAAGGACGAAACGTCGTTTAATTTGTGTTGTATCTTTTATAGAAAAATTTAAGTGTCTAAATAGCTTTGAATTTTTGGCTACCAAAACCATAATAACTTGTAGTAGATAAATTACATTTTAGAATGGAGGGATGGTAATATTATTATGATTATCAACCCCAAATTAATTTTCTTTATGAATCATATTGTTGCTTCACAAAACGTATTGTTTATTTTTACAGTTGGAATAATCACCATTTTGTGGTTTAATTAGAAATAATTAGACAACAACACTGCGCTAATTGGACTAGTGAAGTCACTTTCGACTGATGATTAACATATCATATAATAACTTATCATACTAAGGGTTGCCTAGGTCAAAGCCTTTAAATACCCCGTGAAATAAAAGAAAGGTTCAGGTTCAAAATTACCTGATGTAATCATAACTATAATTATCGATTACATCACAACCAATCATAAACATATCAATTAAAAACTTATTCATCAATTTCATATTTTATGTTATAAAGCGACATTTTAAAAGTGATATACTTTTGGAGTCTGGTTATAAATTTCAAGCTTTTCCATGTATTAACTGTCCGTAAAATAAATGTTAAAAAATTACCTTGTCTAATAATTGTAGAAGAATGTGTTATAAAAGTCTTGTATTTGTCTCCCCGGGTATATGTAAAATGGCAGTACTCAAACGTGTATTGTGGTCATTTTGATCCAAACATTGGACAATTTTGTAAAATCGTATAGGGTCACCACTCTTCTCCTGTATTTTAGAGATGAGAGGGCTAAGCATTCTAACTCCTCGTAAGGGATATTTCCAGTTTCATTCAAACTCTTTGTTGCTCGTCTTTGGACATTTTCTAAAATCATTGACTGCCGTGTGAATAGGGGACACCATATTATACAGTTACCATATATTCAAGTATGGGTCTAATGATTGATTTATTATATAAATTGGAGAAACATGGTAACATTCAAATAAGAAAAAAACTCGAACATCGAAGTTAGAATTCTCGATCAAGAATCACACCAATATCCTCTGTATCAATGACAGATCAGTACCTTTATGAAATTATAATGCTTTAGCAACCTTCGGGAAGCTCTGACGTCATAGCGTTGAGTGTGGCTTTTATAACTTACCAGGATAATGAGTCATGATCGTGAATTTATGGGGTTTTTTTAGCGTACAAGGTAAATGATAGACATTAAAAAAATTAGGGGTGTAATAATATTATACGATTCTTTCATTTCTTTGTATTTATTAAACGAGTTATTTTTGTCGTGCCAAATAACACAACGAGCTTGCGAGTATGTTATTGCACGATATAAATATAACGAGGAGGAGGAGGAAACGGAGGAGGAGTAGAAAAAGAAGAAGAGGAGTATGAGGAGAATGCAAATGAGGAGAAAAAGGAGAAATGGAACTAGTGTGGAAGGAGATGAGGCGGAGGAGGAGGAGGAGGAGGAGGAGGAGGAGGAGGAGGAGGAAAAGGAGGAGGAGGAGGAGGAGGAGGAGGAGGAGGAGGAGAGGTCAGGGAGGGGAAAAGAAAAAGAAGACAAAAGAGAAAAAGAGGAAGGATGGCGAGAGGGAAAAAGAGGAGTAGGAGAAGGAAAAGAAAACAAGTAAAAATTATAAATAAAAAGTTGGTAAGTAAAAGGAAAACAGAAGGAGCGAGTAGGAGAAGTGGATAAGTACGGTAATTTTAAGAAAAAGGAGTTAGACTACCCTTCCTTTAATACAACTCATTTCCTGTCCAGTTGTGACATACGATTATGGTTGTTACTATTCTGTTTCTCCCTATGGCTCCTAGAACTTGTATCAGGTATCATAACTCATAATATAGGGTCCAATAAAATAAAAGGTCCCACTTTGGAGATCTGCCATTTTAAAAGTAATAATAGTAGACACTTGTCCTTTGAAACAATAACTATTTATTATTTAATAATAGCCATGTGAAATGCCTAAAACATTGAACAAGTAGTTATTATTTTACAAGACTTTATAAAAACGTACCCTAAAACATAATATCAAAGTTGCGTCAGGATTTCAAAAAGCTCATACGTGATCGGTCGAACCGCCATTTTGTGACACTTCATCGAATACTTTCTGTCTGCCCTTGTACACAATGTTTGACATTATGGCCCAAATGCTGTTATCCATAGGATTTAAATAAGGGCTCATGGGAGGCCATTCATCTTTTGTTATGAATTTAATGTTGTTTTCCACTAAGAATGTTTGTATCGATCTACTTGTGTGGGTTGTAGACCCGTCTTGTTGGAAAATAACCGAATTATAAGGATACAGTGTTAAGCAATCTGGTAACAGTTTTTCCTTAATACTCATACACATACTCACAAACACTCGATCGTGCATCAAATAATAATATTGATATTTTATTAAACAAATGGTGAAATTTATCAAAAATAACTGTCAATCTATTTTTAGACCAGGGTAAAGTTAATTATTCAAAAATTAATGCGCTTGTGTGAACAAAACAACAACTATCTGTAACCTGATTTTTAGAATAATTTATACATAAATGTTGAATTTAACTACATTAAAATTTTATTTACACATGTTTGTTTTAACTGAAAGTGTACTATCTATAATTTAAACAACAAAGACAGGAGATCTATTTTGGGCGCTACGTTGTCAGGCTTCTAACGTTCCTAATCAGCAGCAATGAACCGGAGACCAAATAATTCAAAGGTACTGTTTCATTTTCAGTGTTTGAGTTTGTAATCTGCATCGATTGCTTTAAGAGAAGGTAAATATTTAGTTCAATGTTAATACGTAGTAGCTTTCCGGTCTTTAACTTTGGATGTTTCACTCGCATAATTCTAGAATGCTTTGTAGATGTTTTTCATCTAGTCTACGATCCACTTCGCATTGTCAGTCACAAGTAGACAGCTCCACTCACCGAGATTCTCACTTACAAAAATGACGTTTCCTTCGCTCATGTCTGCTTCATGTTCAAGCAGTGACTGATTCTGATACTGTTTGAGGAAACACACTTTTCATAATAATAGGTGGATCATATTTTTTAATTGTCGTGTTGTGGGTAACAGCTACTATCTAGAACGTGTGTATCAATCATAATATAACCCCCCTCCCAAATAAAATAAAAGCAGAACCCCCATTAGTAGGTTGGAATGTCAACAGAAGCAAAAAAAAAATAATTAAAAAAATCAATAAGTAAAATAAAAGAAATCTCATCTGTGGTAGTGCGTCGCTTTCAACACTTTCAACTGGCAAAAGTCTAGCCTAGTCGTATTATTCACTCTCGACTTGTCCTTGCAATATGTTACGAGTTCGGAACAACCTTCAGGTCTCTAGATACCTGCCGACGTGCGTTTATTTGCAGGTCTGATAATCCAATTCACTATTGGCTCATTGCTGTAATGGCTTTTTTAATGACACGAAATTTTGCCCATAACAAAAATATTAAACTAGGCCTATAATAGCATTCGTATGTCAGACCTGCATATATGTACACGTCGATACCTGCTCATTGCTGGAAAAGTAACAAATAAGGGATCCCTGCAACTGACCTTCAATATCTTAAGTTATTTGCAGGAGTTAAGGTGGTAGCCGCTTTGCCACAAAATACTTTATTTTTGTTTTTCTTTTGTTTTGATTTTTGCTTGTTTCTGAAGTCTAGGTCCATTGTGTTTTCTAATGTTTTTATTGAATATATGGAAAAAATTTAAGACAAAGGTCATGTTTATATTATTAAAACACTAAACGGTATTTCACCTTACATTGAAATGTGTGGTCCTTTAGAGTCATAAGGCTCATGGAACTAGAGTTATTCCTGTTTCTGTAACACGAAGCAACAAACTGTAAGTGACGTTACGACTGTTGGAGAGTATTTCAAACAGTTTTTTCTCTCCTGAAAAGTTGCTTTTTTAAATCTACGATAAACTTTTTTTAAAAAAGATAAGCTTCAGATTAACCCAAGTGTTAGGTAACAGTTGTTGGTCATATTACATTGATTTTTTTTTTCTTTCAAAGATTACTCACAGTTGGGATGAACATTAGCATCCATACGATTACGATTGCCGTCTTACTTTACTTAGTATCGGTTTTTGACCTTCTGCATTGAACCCCATTATTCATTTTCACGTTTATACGAACAAATTAATCGCCTTACCGTGTACAAAAATAATTGATTCCCTCAGATTATTTGACATAAGCCTTCGGAGTCTGTTCGCACAGAAAGCTGTGAACATCAGCCTACGCTTGCATTAGATTATTTTTTCATTATGTTATTTTTAAAAGAGGACATGTTTTGTCAATATAAATGTATTTAAAATCGAGGAAAAGTCGTCTTTGAAACTTTATACGGGCCTTACGGAGAACTAACCATTTAGAAAAACAACCCAGATTTTTTCATAATTAGATGCAAATGACCCGCCCTATGCTTGAATTCACCCTTTGGCATGTCACGAGTAATCATTTTGTTTACACATTGCTTTGCAACAGACTCAAATTGTCTTGTGAATGCAAGCTGCTTCTGAGGGAAATGTTTTTGAGAGCATGGTCATGATCTTATTAGCCAAAATGCCTCTTCTTTTATTTTGTGCGAGAACCACGATCAAAGTGCTGAAAGAGAAAGAAAGAAGCCTTAGCAGACGCTTTTATAGATAGTACGCGCTTGGTTAAGAAGCTCAAAACATTGCCATCCGGATGTATAAAGGACCAACACACAAAAATGTGTGTAATCTTGAAAGTACATAGTCTGGTTTAGTGAGAATTACTTATATAACGCGGATGGCAAAAAGCAATAACAAAGACCTGAATGACGTCATCTTCAAACTATCTATACTCGACACGACGTCACAAACGCAAACAGACAAAAACAACACACCACAGGGACTCACATAAAACAGTTCACAACAACACAGCTGGAAACAACAACAACCCAGAACACACAACACAATTTTATACCTTCCCTCCAGAGGACAGATAATTCAAATTTCTCTATATATTTCTTCCTTCGGATGACCCATTTATATCTACTACTACTACTACTACTACTACTACTACTACTACTACTACTACTACTACTACTACTACTACTACTACTACCAGACTATGTTGTCTTGGGGTATGACACTCGCCTTTGGATTGGAAGGTCCAAGGTTTGACTCCCACTCCCACCCGGGTAGTGCATTGGTGGTCCCTGAAAAAGGCTCTTTACTCAAATTCTCTCAGCGTACTCATGTTAAAATGAGTGCATGGTGGTTACCAGCGTTGTCTCTGTACGAAAATTTGTTATATTATCCAACAGGCGTCATTCTTTGTCCTACACGTTAGGTCGTGCTGTTGGCTGGAGACCCCCTGTAAATTGCTTTACTTTGAGCGCGTTCAATAGATATTGCCCTTTATCAGGGGTGAGAATGACTGGTCACTAAAAAGGAGGAAATTTTTCAGCGCTAGATCAAGAACCATCCATGCAAAAAGGATATGACCCACTTTATAGATTTAGGTTTGTCTGACAGAAGGAAAGATAGTGTGTGTCTGTGAGTGTGTGTGTGTTTTGTTTGTTTGTTTTTAAGGGTTTACGGCGCTTGCATCACATTTAGGTTATATCAGCGCCAGTAAAAAGGAAAAAATGGGATAGTAAAAAGTTATAGAATTACAATTAAAGCACCCAAGAAAAAGTAAGACATAGGGGAACGGAACATAAAGGGGTCAGATGTAGATTCAAAGAGCAAACCACCAATGTAATTAGTTTGAGATCACCTATAAGTCTCATCCGGGCACAAAGAGGAATACACTCAAATGCTTACATTATATACATTCAAAATAACAAATATACTAATACATAACAGAGAGATGATTTACAAGGAAAAAATATCATCTCCCAAAACAATAACTGTGCATTTGACTGTTTCCCTTCCAGTTAGGACTCTGGTCAGGGCCAGGACAAAACCAAGTAATCCCATTCCAAGACAAAGACAGAAAGCATGTTGGAAAACAGATATCAGGGGATAGAAGACATAGTATGTACCCCCTTGCCCACTATGGGAGGTCAGGAACCCCACCCACGTGTGTATGTGTGTGTGTGTGAGTGAGAGAGAGACACACACACACACACACACACAGAGAGAGAGAGAGAGAGAGAGAGAGAGAGAGAGAGAGAGAGAGAGAGAGAGAGAGAGAGAGAGAGAGAGAGAGTGAACATGAAAATTAATCCAGTGACAGTCGTAGTGGTGGTAGTTATGGTAGAGATGGTAATGATGTCATGATGGTTCAGGGTTGAGAATGACTGGTCACAAAAATGGAGTTCAAGACCTATCTATGCGACGATAACGTATAAATTTGAATTTCAGTCGATAAATAACATTTTTGGATTTACATTGTATGTGAAAAGGGTGACAGAAAACAAAAACAAAAAAAAACTTTACTTATGCTCTCTACTAATTAAAAGAAATACGAGACTTGGCATACGGTTTTAATGATTTATTGATTTCACCCTGAAATTATATTGGATTAACGTGACCGGTGACACAATATGTGGTCTTTACTTT